>NC_068355.1:137931139-138132865 GCF_020536995.1 Dreissena polymorpha | reverse complement strand
TCTCTGTTTTGCGTTTTCTAAGGTAAACCTAAAAGTCACATTGTGTTATATGCGCATGCATATTTGCGGTTTCTAAGGCCATACATAAACATGCTTTCATATGCTTTACGTGATAAACTTTTGTTATTAAAGAAGCGGTACAACTCAGACTTTTTTACACAATTCATGACAGAGTAATGTACCTTTCTTTTGGTTAAACCTGAAGAACAGCGTGTCACATTTCATTGATCTAATTTTTGGAACCAACCTTCAGCCGATGGAACATTTGTTTTAAAATATTGGAACTACGGAAGTTCGAAAAATTCTTTATTGTTTGTTACGCTAAGACAAATATATGTAGGTAGGTATTTTTTTTTCATAGCTTTTTCTTATGTTCATTTTTTTTTTTAAATCTGGATCAAATCTTAAAAAGTAACAAAATATCAATTTGAATAGAAAAAGGTGAATATATCACATTTAGGGGATGTGCAGTGTACATGAACAACAAGAGGGCCATGATGGCCCTGTATCGCACCACTGTTTTTTCTTTGCAACAAAAAACGTGCAATGCGCATGGGTTTGAAATGTACTCATGCATGTGACTTTCTCTTTCTATCCCTCGTCCCACTGGGGGTTTTAAAGTATGAAGGGTGAGCATTTTTATATATGGAAAAAGTTACTACCGTGTAAACTAAACAGACTTAAAGCCCGAGAATTGTTGCACAGGTCCTTTGCTTATAACGTAGGTACATTTATCTCTCCAAAAGATATTGACGTTCTTTCTATGTCACATATTTTTAGATGCTGAAGATCAAATCTACGCATTTGATTTTGAAACAGATTCACAAGACCCATAGGAATCAAAATGTCTTAACCCTTACCAAACGACACATTTTGGAGTTTCCCCAATTTGAAAGAGGTTGCAGACGTCTAAGATCAATCATAACTTATGTTAAGAAAATTATAAAATGGTCAGAAATATATATGGATTGTGAGCAATTGACAATCATATCCACAATTCATGAGTCACGATTCACAAATGGAACAATGAATCATTAGTTATTAAAAAGCAGCATATACGATAGTTAAGAACATTGCACTTCATTAATTTCAAAACTTTCTATTGGATACAAAGTTTGAGTTTACCGTGCAGAATCATATATTTACTTTACTTTTCTTGAAATAATTATGTTCATGGAAGTTGTGTTTTTAAAATCAATAATATATTATTAAACTGGTTTTAATAACTACAAAAACGACATGAAATAACTGTCATCCAAAATATTTCATCCGGATATATGGTCACTTTTGACATATTTAATAAAACCCGACTTTTTTCAGTTTGTAAGAAAAACATTCATAACACATGTTCTTACTTCAATGCTTTTTGTAAGCAGTCACCATCTGACCTAAAATGGCACTAAATGACAGGGTTTTATCTCATGTTTTCAAGATGTTGATGTTGTTGTTGGTCACAGCCAAACGGCCGCAGTAATCTCCACTGGTTAAACGTATATGTTCAGTTTTGTGAGCCCCGGGGCGGGTAAATTTGAGCCCAGGGGAATAATTTGAAACAAATTTGGTAGAGGACTATTAGACCTCACTACATACCAAATTTAGTAGCCCTAGGCTCCATAATTAAGAACAAGAAGATTTTTAAAGTTTGCACACAATAAGCCTTATTTAAGCATATGTTCATTTTTGTGACCCCCTGGGACAAGGTCAAATTTGTTCCCAGGGGCATAATTTGAACAAACTAAGTAGAGAACTATTATATGTCACTACTTACCGAATTTGGTAGAAATAGGCCCAATGGTTATGGACGAGAAGATTTTTATAGTTTGCACAAAATGGGCCCAATATAAGCATATGTTCAATTTTGTGACCCCTGGGGAACGGTCAAATTTGATTCCAGTGGCTTAATTTGAACAAACTTGGTAGAGGACTATAAGATGTCATTACATACCAAATTTGGTAGCCCTATGCCATACGGTTATGGACAAGAAGATTTTTAAAGTTTGCACAAAATAGGCCTTATATAAGCAAATTTTCGATTTTTTGACCCCCCAGGGCAGGGTCAAATTTGACCCCAGGGGCATAATTTGAACAAACTTGGAAGAGGACTATTAGATGTCACTACATACCAAATTTGGTAGCCCTTGGCTCAATGGTTATGGACAGTTAGATTTTTTAAGTTTTCACAAAATAGGCCTTATATAAGCAAATGTTCAATTTTTTTACCCCCCGCGACAGGGTCAAATTTGACCCCAGGGGCATAATTTGAACAAACTTGGTAGAGGACTATAAGAAGTCACTACATAGCAAATTTGGTAGCCCTAGGCCCAATGGTTATGGACAAGAAGATCTTTAAAGTTTGCACAAAATAGGCCTTTACAGCGAATTTTCAATTTTTTAACCCCCCGGGGCAGGGTCAAATTTGATCCCAGGGGCATTATTTGAACAAACATGGTAGAGGACTATAAGATGTCACTACATAGAAAATTTGGTAGCCCTATGCCCAATGGTTATGGACAAGAAGATTTTTAAAGTTTGCACAAAATAGGCCTTATATAAGCAAATTTTCAATTTTTAACCCCCCGGGGCAGGGTCAAATTTGACCCCAGGGGCATAATTTGAACAAACTTGGTAGAGGACTTTAAGATGTCACTACATAGCAAATTTGGTAGCCCTAGGCCCAATGGTTATGGACAAGAAGATTTTTAAAGTTTGCACAAAATAGGCCTTATATAAGCAAATTTTCAATTTTTTAACCCCCCGGGGCAGGGTCAAATTTGACCCCATGGGCATAATTTGAACAAACTTGGTAGAGGACTATAAGATGTCACTACATACTAAATTTGGTAGTCCTACGCCCAATGGTTATGGATAAGAAGATTTTTAAAGTTTGCACAAAATAGGCCTTATATAAGCAAATTTTCAATTTTTTGACCCCCCGGGGCAGGGTCAAATTTAACCCCAGGGGCATAATTTGAACAAACTTGGTAGAGGACTATAAGATGTCACTACATAGCAAATTTGGTAGCCCTAGGCCCAATGGTTATGGACAAGAAATTTTTAAAGTTTGCACAAAATAGGCCTTATATAAGCAAATTTTAAATTTTTCGACCCCCCCGGGGCAGGGTCAAATTTGACCCCAGGGGCATAATTTGAACAAACTTGGTAGAGGACTATAAGATGTCACTACATACTAAATTTGGTAGCCCTAGGCCCAATGGTTATGGACAAGAAGATTTTTAAAGTTTGCACAAAATAGGCCTTATAAGCAAATTTTCAATTTTTTACCCCCTGGGGCAGGGTCAAATTTGACCCCAGGGGCATGATTTGAACAAATTTGAAAGAGGTTCACCACATGAACATTCCTGAGAAATTTCATCACAATTGGACCAGTAGTTTAGGAGAAGAAGATGTTTAAAGAAAAAGTTAACGCACGCACGCACGCACGCACGGACGCACACACGACGGACACAGGACCATGACATAAGCCCCGCTGGCCTTTGGCCAGTGGAGCTAAAAACTAATTCTTCAATATTGATTTAATTATATCCGGTTTCAACTTGTAACTAAAGACTTCTTAAAACATGTACGTCATTAAGGGATTTTGAGCGTACAAGCGCCATAGCTTTTGCTACCATATTTAAATATCTATTGATTTGTATTAGTTGTTATCTTTAAATGTTGTCCGTATCATACGTTTAAAGTTATAATAGGGTTTATCGTTTTAACAATATATATGTGTAGATCTCAATAACAAAACGAGCAATGAATGAGAACTATAAGATCGTAACTACTAAGTATTTAGCCTGTATAAAAAAAACTCCGAAAAACTTGGTTCGTTTCCCTTTTACACTATCAGCAACTACTGCCTTGAATTTAGAGACATTCACGTCAGGTTAAAAAATATGCCATTGAGATACCCGACTTTAATTACTTCTGATATTATTATATCTTTATTTCATTATAATTGATGGTATACAGTGCACACTTCTTTACGTGCATGTCCGGGCTATTAATCAGCAACTACTGGCTGGAGAGCAATAGACAATCATATTTCGAATGGTTTTAATGGGAAGCTTAATTACCGCTTGGAACTGGTCATAAAAACCATATGAGTATGAGATATAATAATCTATATTATCATGGGTCGCTGATTTAAAGAAATGTCTGGTACTTTTCCAATTTCTGAAATCAGTTAATAATATATTTTGCTGTGTTTTACTAAGTCGAATGGCAACATAATTATATTGGAAGCTTAATTGCAATTGAAAAAATATGTACATGTATTATCATCGATTTCTGCTTTAAAGACTAAAAATTAAATTATGTCCTGTATATTTTGCTGAAAATTTAGTATTAATTCAATGATACTTTAAATGTTAATAACTATTTGATAAACAAAACATGTAATAGTAATAACCCATCGCATTGAATTGTTTCATAGCTGAAGAGGCTTGAGTAAATTTCGCTTCTTATAAAAGTTTATATTTTATTTTGTTGCATGTTAGTGGCTCTTGTTGGTATTTAAGTACTTGACAAAGCGCATTAGAGAGCATCTTTCCAACAGTATTGCTGATATAATGGTTTATTATTAAAACAAAAAATATGATACAAACCAATATAACGTGTATTATTTATAAACGTTAATATGTACACATGTTTTATTATCAGAACCCCCAACACTGGGACCACGGAAGGATATTGAAGGCTGCCATGGTTGCTTAATTGTTCCAATTGGAGAAAAGACAGATTCCATTAGAAACGGGGAACCAGTGATCAGTTGATCTAGATCGTATGATATGCCATGACCGGTTTTTATAACGCTTAATTATAACACACTTCAAGCGCACAGCTATTCAGAAAGAAAATACAGCGTTAACTACACGATTAAGGACGTTGATAATATGACCATCTCTTGTGTTCTATGACTATCGGA
The DNA here is from genome assembly GCF_020536995.1 of Dreissena polymorpha. NCBI lineage: Eukaryota > Metazoa > Mollusca > Bivalvia > Myida > Dreissenidae > Dreissena > Dreissena polymorpha. The sequence goes on along the minus strand of NC_068355.1, from coordinate 138,127,935 downwards.
GACATAACGTTGAGTGATACTGCAATTCTTTATGTTTAAGGTAAGAACATTATTGTTCGTTTTCGTTTTCGTAATGAATACACAATACATACACTAATTTGACGAAACAAAATCAAATTGTGAATTCACTTTTACCAACATTTAACTCTAAATACCAATATTTAACTCGAGCATGAACGTACAGACACGTTGAGTGCAGGCTCATTGGAGTCATGCTTTTTGCACGTTATGCTAATGCCGAAACTATATTGATTATTTAAGGAAATCATTATGGTTTGTCACAGATCCAAACATTGTATATGATGGAGCGAAACAAAACATGAGACAAGTAAACATTCTATTGAGTATGTTTTAATTAATTATCATGAGTTGAAATAGATATAAAATAAAGAGTAACCAACGCGAATAGATAATTATTTAGAGTGTTTCTTAAATCCTCGGCCATATCAAAATATGGTCTTATTTGTTCATGTCCAATATGCCGCGTTGTTTTATGCGTTCAACTGTGTACCTAGTATTGTTAATGATCTATGTCTCATGCAAAAGTAACAAAACGTCCACCTTTAAACCTCAGGGTTAACTAAGTTTGAACTAAATCACTTATGACATATGAATATACTCCATATGTGAAATATATTTTGATTCTAGTTTTACTTGTTATTGGGATTGTTATAATTTAATTTAAAGATGACATTCTGAATCAGTTATATTAAATTAGCTTTTCACGTGTTTGTTTGGCTGTGATATTTGTTCTTCCAGTGATCCGCACATACGTTTTGAAATTTACAACGTTATTTATTTTCTGTATTTCACTTTCACAAAACGTTTCTTCAGTAATAAGAAAATTATTTATAGAAACACATTCTTACAAAAATGTTGGCACTTGATGTATACTTTTACTATTTGTATATTTTCATGACTTCTTTGCATGTAAACAGTTTCTTATATGTACCTTGATAAATGTCATCCACCACTTGTGTAACTGTATAAATATGAATATTTTAACATGTAGGTATATCGACAACTGCATCACAGACTCCAAAAACTGAAGTCACGAGTGTTGTAAGAGAAATAACCATCAAACGAGGTCTGTCTTCATCGGAACAAATCACTCAGTCAAGTTCATATTTTCCGATATTCGTAACTTACTGGTGTATCATTAATATGTTGGAAATTAGTGTTTGTTTTTAGAACAGAAGCAAAATAAAATTCGACGTTGTTCTTTTGTAAACTTTATTATGTTTATGTTTTCCTATAGGGCTATGTAAATGCATGTATGTCTCTAGGTAAATACATGTGTTTGAATTCCGAGCATTTGCTCTTACGAAAATGTCCGGACAGGTGTCAGGACCGATTCACAAAGCGGCTAGAAAATGTTACCTAAATTTTTTCGGGAAGCTTAAACCATTGAACATGTTTGACGCATCACCGAAAGTAAATTCGGAACCATTCGTGCAATCAGTTTTTAAGTTATGTACATGTATTTGTTAAGATGCCCATCCTAAATTTGTCTATCAATATATTTTATGAAAAAAGGAATACCGACTGCTTCTATAAAGTCACCAAAACAGGTGGTCACGAGAGTTTTTAGTATTCCACAATCAACCATTCATTTCCCAGAAACCGGAATAAGCAATCAAACGTCACCGGCACAATTCACACGGAGAATAAAAGGTACTTAATTTCCGTAGAAGTATCATATTGATGGAATGGGTATACTGTATCCAAATAAAATGGGACTTATTTAGACAGTTTATTAAAACACTCATCTGGTCTTTTGTAAACATTTGATCCACAGAGCCCGGATTTAAATTCAGATGAGAACAACTTAAAATGTCATTGCTGAAAGGGAATATTTCGAGAACACTGGCTAAAGTACACTTGTCTTTCTCGTGCAACAGTTCAAAAACAGAACGCTAAAACCTCAGGACAACGTATTTGAACCGAATGACATCATAAAGTATGATTATGTCGCAACCTCTTTTAAATATAAAAACATTTTAAATATATTTAACAAAATAAATATTTTATTCTAGTTTTGGTTGCCGTTTTTTTAATTAACGTTAAAGATGACATTTTGAATCAACAGATTATTTTAAGTTGATTTTGTTTGTCACGTGTTTGTTTGTCTGTTCTATATTAAATACTTACCATGACCCGCACACACGTTTTGCAGTGTGCTGCATAATGATTTTTTTTTGCAGTTTCATAAATCATGAGTATATTAATAAGAAACATATTATATGAAAACACATACTTAAGAAAATGTCGATACGTAGTTTACACCTATATAGTGAGTCATTTGCATAACACAAGTTTATTTAACATTTTCGGGATATATTACATTCGCCAATTGTGTAACTACTTAGGTATAAATAACATCATAATTCTTTGAAGATCCTTTACTATTGTTGACATATATTCCACAAGTCTGAATTTAAAATCAAGGTCAAGGTTAGGTAAACAAAGTCTCATTAATGCCAGAATGATTTGTGTCTTCTCACTTTCTCATGTATTTATGATTTTTAAAATATCTTGGTTATTCTATATTTTGAGGTAAAATCACATAATCCAACACGCTTTATTTCCTTCGCTAACCGTTATAGCCTCTGAAGGATTTTTATGATTTTTATAATGTCTTTGTCATATTTAGAAGTCAATGGTTAAACTATATATTTTTTGTCAAAATATGCCTTTCCTATATTACGTCACAATTCATTTAAAGATTTCGAAATAACATGGCACAATAGTTAACCTATATGTTCTAATCGTCACTCACAAAAACTACATCACTTTAATAAATAATGAAGGTAAAAAGTCATAATACAACACGTATCTTCAAGCTCTGTATCTGTTTCAAAGAGGTGTGTGGGTATCAATCATTATCTGCCATTTTTCGAGCTTTATCGACGACCAAATATTTGAAGGCGAAAAAAAACACAGATACAATTAGAAAAAAAAACGGACATAAACTTTACATGTTTTACGCGTTTGTATGGAAACCTTAAATTATAAGGTAACTTATAAAAAATACGCGAAAGCGTTATGGTTTGGTTTAGCGAAACGCACTCGAAAGAAAATCATGCATGACAGTGTCTAATTTTGCAACACCTGCGGACATGTAAGATCAGAGTTACAGTTTTTCTAAGTAGTTGTGGAATACATACAGGTTCGCACAAGTTTCGGGTTCAACGGAACGACGGGCTTATGTTACAACAAGATTCATATATATATATATATATATATATATATATATATATATATATATATATATATATATATATATATATATATATATATATATATATAGATCCCCTACCTTCGGGGTAGGGAATGAGCATTAACCCGACTATTATGACTATTTACACATTTGCAGGTATAAAAACTTGTATTATTCAGCATTGAAACTTGAATGAATGTAGTTATTATATTTTTCTGCGGACAGTTAAGTTGTAAATCTTTGATACTAAAGTAATGGGTAAAACTTGTTTTCGTGTGTATTTTTATGTGATGATCGTTCAAGTATTTAAAATAATAATTATATGAGAAACTGATATTTAATTACCTATAACAATTGATATCTCGCCAACTGTCAATCAGATTCTTATTTAAATATCGATCGACCATTCAGCGATCGATAAATCGTGCGCGCCGGTTGCTAACGACCTGTTCGCCATTTTCTAGACAAGCCGAATGCCTAGTTCTCATATTCAACAAGTTTCGTTTAGTTTGTTGGAATAAATTGGAAATGATATGTAAGAAAACGGTGTAAAAAAGGTTTATGTAACTCGAACAGTCGGTATCCAGATAGATAAGTAAGAGTTATTTAATTTATAAAGTTTCCAACGCGGAAATATGGTGATAACAAATGTGAGTTGAAGCTTCAATGTGTAGAATTACCAACATTACCAAAATTTCCCTTATAAAAAAATAATTTATTTGCAAAACTGAAATTGTCATATAAGCAATATTAAGTATGAACTAAATCACGTGTATATGTAAACTAAATTAATAGGGAATATTGGTATTTGCGTAACTTAACGAAATCAACGTTCTAAATCGTTTTTCATATCAGAAACAAATGCAAACTATTTTATATTACTATTTTAATAAAAACGTATCGATGCCACCGTTTGATGTACTGCACGTTCAATCATAATTATTGATAAATGTCCCATAAGCAATGTTTTATGTAATTAGTATCACTTTTATGCGTTATAACATGGGGGATTTCTGCGTAAGAAAGCGTGTAAAACTTAAGCGAAATTCCAGTTATAAAGCGCTATACGTGTAAATACATGTGGACAAAATGTTTCGCTAGTATTTTCGTACATAACATGGGTACATTTCAGTTTAGAGGTGTTAATTAATTATAAATACGACCATTACACGTTGTACCAGGTTAGACTTCGGTAAGCGCGCAAGCATTTGGGAGCGTGTTTAAAGGACCGAAATACCCGTCATACATGATAGCTAATGCTCTGTATAAACTTTTTTTAAGCATTTGCATAATAATTATATGACACAAACCGATTTCACCAGTATTATAGGGGGTGAAAAAATTCCATAACAATCATACGGAATATCGCGTAATCTATAAGCAAAGAAGCCATACATTTGTCCCCAAAGGTTCCTCATTTGCAGGATGGTGGCCAAATGACGAAAACGTGTAACGCTGTCACACAATGCTCTGTTCTTGTGTTCGGTTTACAAAAAGGAGAGAAGCGAACGTATGTGTGTACGGTGGAGACCGATGGCAGAAAGATGAGCATTTCCTTCCTTTCCGAAGGAACAGGTCAGATATTGTTTATGATAGAAATCATATCTGCTTGGTCGTTTATTATTAAATTTAGGTTTCGCGAAAATCTTACGTAGATTTACGGACTGCAACATGAAAGAGCCAAATAATAAATTTGATGTGCTTGTTTGTTAACATTGAACGAATAACTACACGTACACGTTTGTCTATTGGGTTGCTCTGTTTGACAGATCAGGTTATTGTATATAAACGAGAATTAGATACATAAAAATACGATAGAAAACTTATTTCATTCAACCAGCTTTTAGAAACCTATATTATTTGACCGACATCATGCAAAAATAAGTGTTATGCCGTATCCGGCCACAGTAGCTCCAGATGAGCCTGCGCATCCGCGCAGTATGGTCAAGAGCTACCCTGTTCGCCCATAGGACCTTACGTGACTTCATAGCGGATAGCGTAGGCTGGCCAGGCGCAACGCTGTCCGAATATGCTATATGAACCTTTTTTTTCATGACGCAGGTCATTAAATGGCATATTTCTCAAAATAAAACTAAGATTGATTGTAACACCCTGTAGAATCGATATTTCCAAATAAAAGTGGAACTGAATGTTTCGTCATTCATCATATCACGATACATGTTCAGAAGGTATTTGAAAATAACACATCCACTATTTGTTTGGTTCAAGTAAAAAAAAAAGGCCGATTCAAACCAATCTTCGACAGTAACATGGGTTACAACGTCTTTGGGATCCGGTCTGCTGCTAGTAGGCGTCATTCCCGCTTGTGTGTGTCGAAGACGGAGTACGCAAACTTACTTTCTTTTCCGTCGGTAGATCAAGAACTAAACCTTTTTTCGAATCAGCATGCCATACATATGGAATATTACATTAATCTGGTATTCCGATGGCTAGATTGATTGATGCTGTATTGTAGTTGGAAAAAATGTTGCGCTTGGGACGTTACATATTTTTACGCATGAAGTTAGTCTGCGTTTCAAACCGTTGAATAAGGAAACGGATTTCACACTTTATAATATGACATTGTTATACAGAAGTAGGTATTTGATAGTTTAAATAATCTGATATTTTAGTAGGAATTAACTTGTACAATAAAATACATCTCATTTAATCATTTTTTTTTACTTTGTTAAACTAAATGCTGGTAGGTTGTTGTTTTGTTCATTTTCAGCATTATCTCGTTGCCATCATCTTATCTGTAACGCCTATGTCTTATGTTTGTATTCCAATTTCAGAAAAGAAAACTCTGAGTACCGATCAAAAGTAAGAACAAACATGTATCAAACGTAACTTTGTATTTACATGTTTAATAATACTATAACTATGCCTTAATATAAAATGTTGAAATAATATTTATATTACCGTTCTTTTGAACAGTTTTCAACAATATAGTCATATTTACGATGTTTCTTGTTTAGTAACCATTAACAGCCATCGAATGTTCCGCAGGGTGAGTACTTGATTTCAATCCATTAACAAATACGTCATTTGTAAATAATGATGCACACGGATTTATTATATTAGTTATATATTTACAAAAACACTTTCTTGATCTTTATCACGCAATATGAAATGCGTTTGCTTAAAAGTGAAAACAATCCAACTGCATTTACGATGTTGTTAAACTGACCAAAGAGATTTAATATGTATTATGTATTGCAAAACTCAAAACGCATTCAGAGACAAGTGCAACATATTTTCCTCCCGATTTCAGAACGTCATGACGACAACAGCGTCCAGTATGACGTCGTTCCTGAAGACATTACAGAGCGCTGGGCGGCACATATATACACGCCTTTCTGTGTATGTCTTAAATGTAAATTGATGACGCTAGTTTAAAAAGATATGTTATAATATGTCTCATATTATACATTTTAATTTAATTAGTTTCCCCGAACAATATTTGATATAAAATTTTCAATAACGTCTTATGTTGACTTGTAAATTCTAGTACCGATCTTCCTGATCTTAATCCGATTTCCAAAGGCTTATAGTAACTGGAGCTTAAAAAGATATCATGAATATTAATTCACATTAATCATAATTAATGCAATCGTTATCAGTGCAAACCAGTATTTTATCCAATAACGGTAATCGTTTTATGTTTGTTAAAATCGCTGCTTTGATAGTTAAATTATTCAAACCACTGATGCAAATGACATGAACTTATGAGTTCAGCTTACTTTGATACCGTCTTTTAACACCAGTTTAATTTTCCTGTTCAATGAAATGTAACTATTTGTAATCATGGAATGCTTTGATCTTTCTTAACTTTTCTGTGTTTGTACGCTATTGGTTACTCAATGAATAGATCCTTAATTTTGTTTGAATTCAATCACAGATGACAGAAACGCATCTGTACACTGGGATGCGGGGATCTATCTCCATGTCCCAAGATCCGTCTTATGCTCATGATCGAATACCTGAGAGTGACGCTTTAGCTGAGACACAGTTTGCAGTGGTCGAAAAACAGGAACATTCCGACCAAGGGGTGATACGATCAGAAATGGCCGAAGAACTGGATAATTTAGGTCAAGGGGAGACAAACTATGAAGAGATCGTACTGTTGGAGAACGACGGTAGATGGGCAGCACATACTAAATCCGATATCAACGTGTACAATTTTGTAGTCAATTAATGTATTTTAAACGCTTTAAAAAAGGCATAGGTATGTTTCCGGTTAAGCTTCAACACCTTTAGAGTGCGATGTTTAATTCCTGAACGCAAAATTAATCTGAAGGCCACACATTTAGTTAGTTTTTCATTGCAAAGTGATGCAATCTTCAAACTTATTGGGGACGTAAATCCTCACAAAGGACTTCTTTTTTTATTTATTTTTTATTTTACTTGAAATAAAATATCTTGTCACTTTTTATCATAGTTAATCGTAAACAATATATGATAGATAGCAGATTAGCTACTAGTACATTTACTTGTAACAAATGCACAAGTGCATATAGAAATAAGTACTATTACTTACCTTACTCTTCCTCAGTCGTATAGATATAATGTTACTATAACACAATGTCTTGAGGGTACATATTAAACCAACTAGACATCAAATATGTTTATTTTGGTATAAATTGTTTTATCCTCATTTTTTAAATGCGATTCTGTGCTCACTGTTTATTCGTCCGCCATCGTGTATTCCGGGACATATACCCTTGTCAATTACGTTAATATTTATAAATTAAAAGAACGCTCATTCGACATTTATTTTCGACAGTTGTACATTTTAAGGAGCATAAATACATTCAATTTTCTATTTACGAAAACCACATCTGCGTTTTCCATTTTGTTACGGTGACCTCCTTAAGATGTTCAATTTGTTAAGCTACTACCGCATTTTATTTAGGCTAATGTATGCTTTTCTGCTTTTGTTAAGACGACTCAAGCCACGAAGGTCATAGTGGTTATGCCTATTTTAAATTAAACATGGCGCTGGAACGTTTATATGTTAACCCAATTACTTCACACAGATGAAAAAAAGTACGAGAATTTTACGTATTAAACGATACAATTATGAAAGCATAATCAGAGCAATAAAGGGAAAGAAAATGCGCTTGCCTCCGGAGCAATATAAACGTGAACTTGTTCACAATCAAGTGAGGAAATTTTCTCATTCTAACTCGTGTGTATGTATGTCTTCATTTCGTGAGTTAATCCCGGCCGCTCGTTTATTTTATTTGGTATCGTAAATGAGGTTTATTTGGTAAAAGGTTAGCCGTTGTCATTTTTTTTCATCTTATGCGTTTAAGTTACCCATTTAATTTTACCAAAACACGTTGATAAATCATGAATGTTTTTTTTAAATGTTGCATCATTTGATGATAACAACCTGTTGACGATCTTTCATCAAAATAGCATTAAGCTTGTTGTCAATTAAAAATAAGTTGCAAACGAAAACACTAATAATCTTCTCTTACACATGGTTTTAGTTCAACCATATTTTTAATGGCTGTACTTCACAAGAAGCCAACCGGAGCATGTGATTAAACATTGATACATATTAAATACAACAATTGTTAACTGCAATGTGATTCAATACAATTGTTTAAGAAAATTATGTTTCACATGTTTACGTGTAATGTTATATTATAACACATTTAATAAATTCTATTCTTTATATAGTTTTGATTTCATGTAAAATGATTTTACTTTTAGTTACATTGTATATATAGTAGTAGTAATTATGTAATTCATCATTATACTATAACTTAGTTAAATAAGTAATAATTATAGTATGTATTATATAAGTACATTGTTGGTATGACTTTGTGTGTGTTTGTTTTTGTTAAATTATCCTCTAGAAATAAAAAACACTAAGAAGGCCCAATGGCAAAGTATTGACCAGCACGACAGCCCCAAATTGTATATGGACCGAAGCCGAAGGTCCCTGTTCCCTGCCTGACAGGTCACCATTGTGCCAACGGACCATAACTGGGGTTTCCAATAATTGATTTGGTTGACTTATATATTCACATGCATGTTCGCATCATACAACTTTACACGGTCAATTGTTTTTAGACTCAATTCAATTTATTGCTTACTGTGTGTGTGTTTTTTTTGCTGGAAGTTAATTAGCTTTATTGTTGTTTATTCAATATTCATTCCCTAATGTTGTTATTGCTTTTTTGTTAAATTCTCTACTCTTTGATATATTATTTTTCATGCCCTACTTTTTAAGTAGGCTAATTGTTTAAACGCAAACATTCATTAATTGTGCTTTTTAATGCTTTTATATACACTGTATTCTAAAAAACAACAACATGAAGGGAAAAACATATGTACTCAAAAGAACGAATGAAACTCTTTAAAATAAACTTTAATTTCATTACATCTTAATAAATGTGGTAAGAATGTAACTTTTTATCGTTTTAGTTTATTATTTTCCCATTATACAATGAAATGAACGCTTGGGCAAACTAAAAGTGTACACGAGGAAATCGAGTGTGTTTGGCGGTTATCCGTCATTCAGCTTTGGACAGTCGAAATGTAAAGACATAGTTCAAGTTTGAGTTTGATCTCTTTGTTATACTTAATTGATAATTTTTGTATTGTTAAATAAGAGATGAAAGACAAAATATGCTTGATATTGTACATGTGTAGGAATGAAATGGTTTTTTTTCACGTAGATAACATTAATTTTGTTAATATATGTTTGTTGAATTAATTTGATGCTTCTAATATTGACATAATACCACTTGTCCCTAGTTTTATAATTCATCAAATTATTTTTAATTATTGTATTCAAATAAACTCCATGTAGAGACGTTAAGCGTGTTAAGACATTTATCTCTGGCGCAAAGGACAGACAGTGCATGCGTATAAAAGTGTTATTTTCACTCTGGGATCCGGACAGTTACATCGGCACTATTTTCGCAATTAAAAATACTTTAACTTTAATAGTTTGTGGGGACGGCTTGTCACGTGTACTAAATGTAACCATATATCAAATTTCAAGGTCACACTTTAATACCAAATGTAAAATTAAGACTGAGTGAAGCTTGTTCGGACTGTAACTCCGTCATTCGTCCGACAATGGATAACAAACTTTGTCAAAATAACCATAGTTGTAAACCATGCGCAAATGTCATGCGCGGTGAAAGACATGTTCCCTAGCTTAACTTTGATATAAAACATATAAGAAAAAGTCAAATACTAGTATGCATAATATGCAGCTTTTCTCCAAAAATAAAGCCATTTAACCATCAGTTATCACAATATGGAGCGAGCGTATCGCGCTCAATACCTCTATATTCCTAACTCAAATGTAAAGGAAACAATTAAAAAGCCAATGTTTTTTTAAGCATCAATTTTCTCACATCAGTACATATACATTTTATGTGTTACTAACGGGAATGAGATGTTAGACCGCATTGATCTCTCTATGTGTATATCATGCTGCATTTTGCTTTATTTTGTACTTTTCAAGTTATTGCAGAATTTAGAGTAAGATGTATTTTAAGTATAAGTAAGTTGGAATATAATCCCTTGAGATATGAAATGTCAAACATAATTTGTCATATCTCTTTATATAAAACAAAATTCATTAATTTATAAAATGTTGCTTTCAGTTATGTCTGCTTTTGAAGACAGAAGTAACAAGCAAAATGTATAGATTTATAGACAGACGGACGCACACATACAGCCAAAATGTATATGACATGTTTCATGGTGATTTCTTACGTAATGTTCAAGTATGTAATAATTGTTTTGACTATGATTACAATAAAATACTAGCGGGAAGGAACTTTTTTCTTGATAATTTTTCTGTCGTTTCATGATACCTATCTAATTGTACAATACATTCGACTAGTGCCATGATTTTTTAAATGGCCAAATTTTATTATAGTATGAACTTTTAGATGATTTTCAAATAAATGGGACATATAATGGGTACATCTGTTGATAATATTTTCGGAAATACCATCCCATTCAAGTTCGATAAACAGACCAATTGTCTCGAGCACATCTGAAACATGGCCTTAAAAGAATAAAATAATGACCTATTAAACCTGTTCTACCTTTACCTGGTGACAATAATTTGAGGTTTATGCAAAGTAGGATAGCCAGCCATATCGCATAAAGCAGTTATGAATATAGCCCTTGAATGATAACACCTGCCAAATTTAACTTGTCGCTCTCTTACTGAAAAGTGTTTATCCCATAGTCATCAAACTTAGAGACAATGTTGTGGGCATAATAGATCGACCAAGTTCGAAAAAACAGCCAGATCGCTTGAAGCACTTCTGAAAAATGATAATTTTTTTTTTTAAGAAAACGAAATCTGATCCGCCACTTTCTCAAATAGCTAAAATCGTTTCATCATTAAACTTGGTAATAAGCTTTGTGGGCATAAAATCTCCATTACGCTTGATTACCAGACAGATCGCCTGATGCGAATCTCACATATGGCCCTTGAATTATAATCAAAGTACTGACATTACTGGTGTGACGATGCTTTGAAGAGGATTGATATAAAAGCTTCTATTTAAGTTTATCTACATCACCACAATTGTGTATGTGGGTACGAACATTTTGGGTAGGAAAAAATGGGTACGAAAATTTCGGGTACAAAAATTATGCCAAAAAAAATTAAGTACGTAAAAAGATTTGGTTACGAATAAAAATTTGGGTAGGAAAAAAATTGTGTACGAAAAAAAATTTGGTTACGAGCAAAAATTTGGGTAGGAAAAAAAATGTGTACGAAAAAAATTGGGTACGAAAAATGTAGGGTACAAAAAAATTGGGGGTACGGGGAAGTAGTACCCGTGGGGAACTTGATCCTTCCAGCGAAACTGGGAGGCGGGTTACATTCTCGATCAAATATAACAAGAAATATCTTTTAAAAGGTATTCGACGTGTATTTTCTGTACTACTTATATTAAAAAACTGTCTGTTACAGTAAAACGTGTGTGGGTTATAACATTACGTTTCAGCATATAAATTCAAAACTTGACATGCTCTTTAATTACACCATGCTCTTTAATTTCACATGTATATCATACCAAACTTAATATTTCGTTGTTTCCTTTCGTAAGTTAATGATGCTATGTGTACGGACGTGATTTCACAATCCCATGTGCTTGAACATATACTTTTTCTCTTTTGATTATTTTTCTTTTTCTCTAATTCAATAAGCTTAGGCATGTTTGTTCGTTAAGTACGGCAATAATTTCATGATGATTCCAGATCGAAAGTGGGTATGAGCACAAAGTCGTAAGAGCACTTGAATACGTGAGTTCGCCCATGAACACATGGTAAGGTTAACTAAATCTCCGCGATATGACCTAATATGTGTTTAAAACAGCAAACAATATCCAAAAAAAAAGGAATGAATTGTCAAACATAGTATGTGCACTGCTGTGGCTCTGTAATTTATGTTTGAAAAGTTTATTAAATATGCAAAATGAGAAAGCACGCAGAAGAGCGAATATCACAGATATGATACGGCTATTATGCTGTTTATATACCATAGTCGCTACAACGTTTACAAATGGCAGGTTCGAAATAATTCGTTTTCTTTACACTCATGATCACAGGTGGTTAGCGTGTGGCTATGATATTAATTAGTGAAAACATCATTTTGAATGATAAATAATCATATTATAACGAAAAATTAACTTTTCTGAAAAAAAAAATTTCACTATCAAATATATATATAACAAGGTATGCAACTCAAAATCACCCCAAAACGGGGTGCATCGCTTTGAACAGCCATATCTTCATCAATTGTGCAGCGATTTTCACGATCTCGGTCTTATTCAACGCAGAAATGAATTTCCTTTCTAGAAATGTATATGTCTTGCAATATTTTTACAAATGCTGGGTCAACTTTTAAGAAATAACACGATACACAACACGCATGACCCAGTTGACAGTGATCATGTATTCTTTATGAATGAAATCTCCAGTTGTAAAGACACACCTCCGCATTGGACCAATGAAATCACTCGTATGTTTAAAATGTCAGTTAGTTGAAATGTATGTAAACAAAGGTTTCAAACGGCGCTGGACAGTTAGTCTTGATGCAGAATGTAACGACAAGAACGGTAATAATGTTTTTTCATACGTTTTATTGAATTATGGTATCGAACTACATGAACTTTGTAGGGAAGTTGCCCTTTACTCCGTGAAGATTTCAGTCTTAAAGACAGCATGATCACTGTCAACTGGGTCATGCGTGTTGTGTATCGTGTTATTTCTTAAAAGTTGACCCAGCATTTGTAAAAATATTGCAAGACATATACATTTCCAGAAAGGAAATTCATTTCTGCGTTGAATAAGACCGAGATCGTGAAAATCGCTGCAAAATTTATGAAGATATGGCTGTTCAAAGCGATGCACCCCGTTTTGGGCTGATTTTGAGTTGCATACCTTGTTATATATATATTTGATAGTGAAATATTTTTTTTTTCAGAAAAGTTAATTTTTCGTTATAATATGATTATTTATCATTCAAAATGATGCTTTCACTAATTAATACCATAGCCACACGCTAACCACCTGTGCTCATGATCGCGTTGAAAGTTAATTATACACGTTTTAATTCGCAATTTGTTTACTGAATCACGACAAATGTCAAATACAATACAGAAAATGCTTAGTTGTTTCATTGATCTATAAACATAAAATGGATTGAATATAACTGATTTAAAATGAACGTTTTCAAACTATTATTAAATCTTTTCCCAGAATATGCTGTCCTATTTAAAGCTGAGTCTCCTATAATTTTATCAATGATAATCAGCGAGGTATGTCGATTAGAAAAAAATCGAGCTATCTCAATCGGACTGGCTCGGTCTTTTACATAGGTTGCCATTGTGAAGATTTTTTTCGGCGTAAGCTGTATTAAGCCAGCTTTTCACCCTGACTTGAATTTTGTAAGGGTCCAATAATACTCAAATAAAATTTCCCGCGGCTAGGTACGAATGAATACACTTCATTTATTCCATTGGCTGATTTGAGTATAACACCAGAACATTGGAAACATATCCGCGTCTTTGTAACACTGTTTTACTGCATGAAACAATTTTATCTCTAATGAAAAGGCTCAATAGATAGAACAGTTTTACAATCAATTTTCGACATAAATACAGTTTGTGCGTTCACCTTTTATTTTCAGAGAATTACCAGCGCAAAAGCGTTTATACTAAAGGCTATGTTGTCATATTTAGTACTTACTTGCATTGCATTTCAACCCGCGAGGTTTCGGATCAATAAGCGGCTATTTGTGAAAGTCATAGTTTATATACAGTTCATCGTCGGAGTTCGCAGAAGGGGTTGCGATCATTGTGTTACACCGGTCTTACTGACAATAACGTAGTGACTGTAATGCATTGCATTCCAATCCGCAAGGTATCAAGGTCAGTTTGTCAGTTTGCGGTCAGTTGCAGAAATCTTTATATAAACGCCGTCTCGTAAACTTTGTGCACTTGAAGTCTGTTTTGATCAGAAAGATACTAAATAAAGATATTCGGCGATATTATTGTGGTATGTCAATCATCGATTTTTAATATGGTTTCAACATTGGCATGATAAGGACCAATTTTGATAAAATTAATTAGAAATATTTATCCATTTAGACCAGTTTGCATGAGCACAATAATTCACTATACTATAATTATGCAATTAAATAAGATTCGAGTATTGCCGGCTGACCTATATGCACTCGTTTATTTTCATGTTTCTTGTGTTTTTCTATTCTGTAAATATAGATATCTGAGTAATAATATCACATAAAGCATAATAAGCCACGAAATCTGGCGCAACACCCCGTAATTGATTTGCTTATGATGTAGCTAAGAACTGCGCAGAAAAAAGGCATCCGCTACTTTTTATCTCATAGAGATAACTTTTGATCGTTCATAAACATCGACCACAATCAACGCCGTATATCTTTTTTAAAGATATTTCTTGTTCGTGATATGATAACTTAGACGATGCTTCGCAGCATGGTCAAAAAATGACCAAATTAACATTTCTCCGTCAATCAACACAAGTGGTTTTAATCGGAACGTCATCAAACGTCGTGGAAATCGATGTGGACTAATATCGACCAAGTATAGTTATCAGCCAGATCGCCGGTAGCACTTCGCGCTTGAATAATATGTATTGTTCAATCCGACTTTGCATTGTCTACTTTGTATACCGTTCTAGAATTTTCATAGGTATCAAGTGGAAGTTTAAGATGATGCAATTGCTATTAACAGTTGTACAATTCTAGAAGTTTTGGTGTAATGTTATTTTCAAAGTTCAAGATTATGGAAAGGATGTACTATTTCGGATACATTTTTTGTTGTTGCTAAAGCTCCAATTCGTAGTATAGTCGATTTATTACTATAACCTTTTAGTCCCGATATTCGACCAAAGTGAATGCTGTTTGTACTACCTCATTAAAAGATTTCTCAGTTTCAACATTAAACAAAGTTGAATTGTCAACAGAATATGTCTTGTTTTATTTCTTGGTCATTCATATTTATGTCAGTTATTGTATTATTGTATAAATTGCTTAAGTTTCTTAGAATATGGTGAAAACAGATTATGAGAGCCGACAGCCTTGTCTGACACCCTACTGTGTTTGTCGGTGTAAATTAATTTTATCCAAGTAATGAGTGCGTTGCCTAAGGTTCATTTTTATGTGATTTAGATATAAATGCGTGGTTAAAACTATCGAATTAAAGTCAGCAAAGAAAGAAGACGCGTTTTCGATTATGTATAGTCAAATAGTCTAATCCACGTGCAGCAATATGATTGGCTCCAGTTGTTATTTATTTGTAGGTTTTTTTTCCCGACTTTTGCATTGAAGATATAATCTCTTGTCTTTGGATTTGCGCATGAAGAGCATGGCCAAAGAATAGGAAAATCAGTTAATTAGATAGTGTTAAATGGTTTGCATATCTTTCAGGGCTAATAAACACGCATATTCTGTTATGTTTCCTTTACCTTCCACGCTTTCTTCATCTGATTAGTATGTATTATCAACTATAAAATATATGTTTGGTTTGCTTTATAAGCGTTATATATACTGGAAAAAAGTCCTGTTGTCATATTCATTTTTGTTGTCGATAATTAAACCTCTGACGTTGAGTTGTTTTATGATCTTTTCCGTTCAGACCGGCCTTTTTCAGTTTTCACATAATGTGTAGAGATATTTTCAATATTTAAAGAGTAGTGCTTCAGATTGTATGATAATTCCTGAAATTTTATTGTCGTTTATATTTTCTTTTTTTAGTTTCTCGGTTTTTAGTCGTGGCTACATTATTATATGTATCTGTCGTTGCATTGATCATGTTTGTTTATCAAGGAATATTTTATTGTTTAAAGTCTTATTGTCCCTTTTATAAGTTCTATTGTTTCGCAGAAAACATGAGGATTTGTTTCTTGTTTCATTTCTAAGATCTCTTGAATACCGGATATCAGAGCAATTCTATCTTAATTATCAAACAAGAGTGAAATAATCATTTTAAAATAACCTTTGCCTTTTCAGTATAAGTGTTGTCAAATGTAAGCTGAACACAAAAATGGTCAATTTTATAACAAGCTTGATTTTTACTTTTTTGTTTTCCAACGTTTTATAAGCTGGTTGAAATAAAAAATACTGGAAAAAAAAATCGAGAATGTATTCTTTCAATTGATTTTGAAGGCCATGTTAATTAATGTTGTGTGGGTTTTTAAAGCGCCATACATCTGTTGCATCACATGCGTTTAGTTTTTCTTAAAGTGTTTATGCAGTTTTTGTGTGTATTATAGTTTTAAAGTTTTGTGTCAATGTTTGGACAGATAGTGGCATAAAATCTCCATCAATAACCGCGCTTTGGTCACTTTTGTATGTGTCTAAAATATTAAATATTACTGTGTAATATATATTTGGACCTTATATATTAATCATTATGAGCAAACTGTTATCAACTGTTATCACATGGAACGTATTTCACGCTGGCATATTTCGTAGGAAGTAATTATTACAAAGTTTCTTCTTGGAAGTAAAAGAAATATGGCGACCCATTATATGCAAGATTGTGTTGCACCAAAGACATATTCGTGACTTCACTTTTCACACAATAAAGCTATGGCATGTGTTTCTCGTCTTCAAAAATGTCTCCGCTGCATGACGAAGGTGCAAGTATAAAAAATCTGAACTGTACACGTTGGAATGTCACGTCCTTCACAGACCTTTTCTATGTTAATGTTTGTAGAAAATTCTTTGAAATTGGGAAAACCGAATTAATTTCCGCATATCAAAAATCTACTTTAATATTTTTCTTAGTATTGCACATTTTCTGGGCCGCATATTCAAAATAAAAGGTTAGATAAGTCTGGCAGCAATGTCTGTAGGGTGTAAATTTCGCCGTAGGTAATTGGAGTTTGTTTCCGGCTCGCTCGGTTATAATTACGTAATAAAGCACACGGCACCTTGTCAATGACCGACCCGTTGCATCATTAAAATAAAGGAGGTTTCCCGATTGTACAAGGTTTTATTACATTTGTAATTGTGAAAAGAGTAATGTTCAACGGTTTCTCAGCGGATCATCTGTATGCATTGAATGTGAGTACTTCTTAAAGAGAAATCCTGACCGGTTTCTGGTCGAAGTATTTTACATATCCTGAGGGCATCAAATGCCGTTGATCTAATCAGATTTTAGAAATACATCCTTTCAAGGAGTTCGCCAGTAATAACTTCGTATAGCATCATTCGAATGTCAGCTTTGATGCCAGAGCCACAAGATCCGTCTTGCCAAGGTGTTGATAGATATATATGCTTTATTTAGGGAATAGGCAATATGCACATCATTCCAAATTTAACAACTGACAAAGAAATATGTAACCGGTTGATGGTTAGATATCTGCACATACATTATGGTTTGTTATTGATACAACAATATGTAGTTTTGCTGATAAAAAACATTTGGAAGCAATGGAAGGAAACACATCTAGCCTGTATTTGTCTTAGACCAGAGCAAGTGTTTTATTTCGGAGAAAAATATATTTTCTAGCTTATTGACATTGCAATATATATTTAAAAGGGTAACTTGAAATAAACATAGTATGTTTCGAATATATTTTTCATATCAAATTGTTGTAGGCCATCTCTTTTTAGATGCCAATTCAACTTCATGTAATTTCTCTGTTCCACAAAACCTTGTGTCCGATGTACATGTGTATTGCATTTCGTAAATCATTACATTTGACACTCGTACTTTTATTTTCACTAATTTACAGGGCTTTATATATTATTTTATATTTAAATGTATTTTGTGCTTCGCTTAAAAATTGACATTCTGCTTTGCCGTTGAAAAAAGAGTTCTACTTGTTTCCGGACTATGGTGTGACCGAACCTTATGACACAATATGAATAGTATTAAACTGTGTTATTGATGGAATCTGTCCCTTGAGTTGCTTGATATACTTTGTTCGGTGGACAGACATGTCTTTCCATTCCTCAGGATTGAAACGAAGGGTGATTTTTGGTCTCTTATCAATGGGGGTTTCTAAAATAATATCAAACAACACACTATATAATAAGGGCAAAAATGGCTCTGGGTCGCTTGTCTATGTTTCAACGTTAAGTAACTCAACTGGGAAAACAACAACCTTTCCGCAAAAGTACCACTAAAGACTTACATTCCCTATCGTCGTTATGCACGAGATATATTATATTGCTATAACTCAATATACGGCGGAACGGATGTAAACAATCTATTTCTGAAAAATCGATGAGCTACCTATTTTCCAAGAAATGAACGCTTTCTAAATTACTATTTAATTAAAAAGCATCGATCATTTGTTAATAATATAACAACAAACGTACTGATAACGGTGAATATGACATTTACGAATACCACATATAATATTTTTCCACGTGGCCTATTTAAGTCAAGTCATTTAATTGGCAAAGTATTGATGACAAGTATGGTTTATATTATGGGAATACAATAATAATTAAAGGTTGTGTGAATGTTGATCGAATACATATTTTAAGTGATATAGATGCCAAACAGCGAAATCTAGTCAAGCAAATTCTATCCACAGCATTTACAACAATATCTATATAGTTTTCAGAATAAAAAATGTATTTGAATAACGATAACGATAATTTTCAAGTTATGGCAAGTAATCAATACCACTGTTTGTAATCTGATATTCTTATACGTTGACAGATACAATTTACATCATAAGTGGTTTTATCATAATAACAATACAAAAAAGACAATCCTTATTCCTGGAGCAAAAATACAGTCTTATTATGTCAAACCGTCGTGTTATATTGTCCAAATGTGGTGTTGACTTGTCAAAACACAGTCTTATTATGTCAAGCAGTCGTGTTATCTTGTCCAAATCGAGGGCTGACTTGTCAAAGTAGAGTCCTATAATGTTGAACCGTCTTGTTATCTTGTCCAAATGTGATGTTGACTTGTCAAAATACAGTCTTATTATGTCAAACAGTCGTGTTATCTTGTCCAAATCTGTTTGACATAATAAGACTGTGTTTTGACAAGTCAACACCACATTTGGACAAGATAACACGACGGTTTGACATAATAGGACTGTATTTTGACAAGTGAACATCAAATTTAGACAAGATAATACGACGGTTTGACATAAAAGGACTGTATTTTGACAAGTCAACACTACATTTGAGCACGATAATACGACTGTTTGACATAATAATACTATATTTTGACAAGTCAACACCACATATTGACAAAATATCACGACGGATTGACATAATAAGACAATTTATAAAGAAAACAGAAAGAAATGTAACAACGTAAGACAGCGATGGCGTTCCATAGGAATGCGTCCGACCGCATTTTCAATATCATAGATTTTGAACTTTCAACTTTTGTATGAAATTTCACTTTCATTAACCATACTCAGTGACTGATCGACATGAATATGATATATGTATTCCCCGCTACTGTTTTTCAATAACCACATGTTTCGACCAGTCACGGAAATATATTATTTTATACGGTGTTTAATCCCACACTAGTATGAGCGCACAATCTTTGTTTACATATGCAACAACACAATTATAGAATGTAAAATCAACAATAAGAACGGTATAAAAATATCATTATTTATTGGAATCTTGAAATCTTGATAAAATAGGTGTATTTTATCATTTCAAAATCATACCATTCATAAATCAAGCAAATTAAAAGGAAATATTTGATTTTTTCATTTTTTTCTAAACAACTGTTTGCCTGCTACTATGGAAAGTACCATAGGCCTAGTATTGTTCTAAACGAAATTGTACAACAAACACTGATTAACAAAACTGGATCTTTTCTAATCTGCATCAATACTAAACAGAAATCAAAATGGTATAACTGGTTACTTTTATAATTTTTTAAAACTATATTTAACAAATTATTTATCTTTTTCAAAACGAATTTCAGGAAGATATAACAATTAAGGCTTCATAAAGACCCTATAACCACAAACTACTGGCCCTATGGTCTCAATGTATACCAGGACGTTGGAGAAAACAGATGGACTTATTTGCCCATTATGCTTAAGATCCATCACAGTTTATGAACATTAAACGTTAACGTCCACCTGATCATATGTTATAACGTTTTAAATTCATTATAACAACTGTTTAAGAAAAGGACATATTTCATAGTGTCAAGTTTGACATAATTAAAACATTGTTGAAAGTTCTGTATGTGGAGCAGAACAGATGCCATTAATTGTCGGTTAACTACAAATAATACATAGCTTTGTAGAAATGATTTGTTTTCCTGACATACAACAAACAAATTATCCTGCAATATGACCAAACCTTGGTAGATAGCAATGAAGGCCATTATGCTGCAATATGACCAAACCTTGGTAGATAGCAATGAAGGCCATTATGAAGCTGAAGCTTGTGATGGCATGTAGGAAAGACGAAGCATCCGACCGAGAGGTTTTGTCCCACTTATCTTGATAATCTTGCAGGTCATAATTACTTCTGTTCACACCATGTGCGATGAATTCTAATGACTCAACTATGTACACAAATGAATCGTAGAAGTGAGCGATTGCCACGTGTCTCTTCGCCCAGCGTGTTTTACACAGATCCTAAATAGCTTTTCGTTTCGTTGGAGATTGAACCCTTTGACTCATAATTTCATGTAGAAGACCTTCTCTTTTAGGTCTATATTTTAGAATATGCATATTGGTTTTATCTTTTCAAATGTATGGCTTATATCAGGTTGTTTGCATGAGTGCACAATCACGAGATTCAGGGCATGGCTATTGCAGTGTGTATATGGTGCATATGGTTCAGGGGTCAGATCAAAATTACGAATAGTGCACCGTCGCACATATGCTCATAGCTACCATGTGTGTAAGTTTCAAGATTCTAGTGCTAATAGTGTAGGAGATAATAGTGGCCAGGATGGACGGACGGACGGACAGATGGACAGACAGACGGCGGAGATAACCACAATATCCCCACGCTTTTCAAAAAGCGTGGGGATAATTATGAATAAGGATGAGTTGCATAAAGTGGGAAGAAAGCATACTGGACTTGTTTATGAGAGTGTAATGTGTTTCCATTTTTGTTCAAGTATGTAAAGAGTATCATTGTTTAGGGCTATTTCTTTTCCAATTTGAATCTTCAGTTTTAAATAATTGATAAAACAGTTCATTGTAGGTTTTTGTTTTCTGTATATCATGCTGAATATAATATATTTCATTATTATAATTATGTTATTCACAGCGTTATTAACCTCTTGTATTTTGAAGGTATTTACCCTTAAACTGATGTCTAAGAGAGATAGTACAACATTTAATTGTTGTTTCTCTTGAAAGGTTGTCAATTGATTCCATAGAGATTGAATATGTTTACACCCCCAGAAAAGGTGTTCTATTGTTTCACTACACATATCACATAGATTTGTATTGGATAGGTTGCACTTAAAAAGATATTTATTTGTAGCTATGACTCTCTGGATGTATTTATATTGAAAATTTCTCAGTGTGCTATCAGTAGTTGATTTATATGGCATGACAAATATTGGTTTCCAATTAAATTATTGTTCTCCAAGAAGGTTTTGCCATTTAGTTTGAGCCTCGGAGATGTCCGCAGGGTTTTTAATTTAAAGTGTGTAAAATATTGTGTTCGTTTTGTTTTGTTTTGCAGTTATGTTTTCTACGAATGTTTTTAGTACATGGTGTGTTATTTGCATTGGTAGCAGCTTTATATATGTATGGGTATACTTTTGATCAATGTCTAGTACATCAGGAAATTACTTGTAGGTATTCCGTATATGTAGCATAAGTTTTCAAAAGAATAGAAGTCGTTTATTCTGTAGTCGTACAATTGAACTACATATTTTATGTGTGTTTTTTTTTCAAACCAATGTTTATAGAAATTAAAAAAAGAAAAGTTTTATTGTTAGTAGTTATATCTTTATTGTTCCATAAAATGATGTTACTGTTTATTTTGGTTGCTAAATTATGAGTAACTTCACACCATGCCGATAGAACATTCGATAGAAATATCTTTGTGGTTGAAATTTCATCTAAGATATTATTGTCGATATTATGTTCAAAAAGTAAGGAGTCACCATATGTTTTTAGAATATTCTGGTAGAATAATTTCCATTTACTCGTATTGGTATTATCTAAATATCTTTTAACCCAACTGCATTTGATTGCATTCATGAATGAATCTATGTCCGTTAGTCTTATACCTCCATGTTCTTCTGGTTGAATTAATTGAGTTCGCTTAATTTTATCAGGTTTGCCGTCCCATCATTTGGTGGGTTTGGGAGAACTGTTATTGTGTAAATTAATTTAGATAGCGCAAATGTTTTCAACACGGTGTATTTTCCGATGAGTGTTAGTTTACGATGCTGCCATGATTTTAAACAATTTTTAAATTTTTGTACTTTAGGCAATATGTTTTTTATAATTGTTTCATTTTCATTGTTTGTAAAGGTTATTCCTAACGTTGTTGCTTCTTCTGATGTCCAGTTGAATTTCATTGCTTTTTTAAGATGAATATTACTTTGTTTAAATTTACCTACTCGTAGCACAGTGCATTTACTTTTGTTTAGTTTAAGACCCGATGCCATTCCAAAAATGGTTAGCGATTCTATAAGATTATTGAACGAGTCACTACTGTCATTTAAAACAAAAGTTGCATCGTCAGCAAATAGGGACTGTTTAATTTCTTCGTCAGGTTTTAGCGATATTCCCTTTATATGTTTATTTGATTGGATATAGTGTGATAGATACTCGATGCATATAAAAAACAGATGAAAGTGGACAGCCTTGTCTTACCCCTCGTTCGATATAAAACTGTTTTAGAAGAAGCCATGGTTAATAATTATGCTGTTAATATTTGTATAAAATAGTTAAACCCATTTTATTAGACTTTCACCGAAGTTAATATTTTTTAAGCAAGAGAACATAAACGAATGGTCTAGTGAATCGAAAGCCTTTTCGAAGTCTGCAATGAAAATGAGGCAAGAATTGTTTGGTTGGTTGAAATAATTTATGCATTCTTGTATCAGACGTTCATTTTCACCAATGTGACGTCCTTTAATGAAGCCAGATTGAGATCTTTAAATGATTGATGGTAATATATTTTTAATTCTACAAAATAAACTTTTAGTCGCAATTTTATAATCATTGTTCAGTAAACTAATCGGGCGCCAGTTTGAAAAGGATTCTAAGTATTTTTCCAGGTTTTGGAATTAGTGATATTTTACCTTGTTTTGTAGCGTAGTTAAGTTTTCGTTGTTAAATGAATAGTAAAGTAAATTATTTAAATGTGTTTTAATATCATTCCAGAATATTTTATAAAGTTCAATTGTGATGCCATTAGATCCTGGACTTTTGTTATTTTGCATTTCTTTTTGTGCTAGTCCACATTCATATTCATTAAGTAATCCGTCACAAAATAACTTCCCTCTTGATTAAAAGCATGATGTGTTTTTTTAAAAAGAGTGTTATTTTCAACATGATTTCGTTTATAGAGGGTTTCGAAAAATAAACGTTGTTCTTCTAGTATTTGAGTTCTGTTTGTTATGTCTTCGCAATTCACTACTAATTTGTGTACAGTTTTTTGTTCACTTCTACGTTCTTCAATGTTTGCGAAGTATTTTGTTGTTTTTTTTCATTGTGTTCAACATGCTGTGCACGCGCTCGTAGTATTATTCCATTGAGTTGTGTATGATAGATTCCTTCTAATACTTGTTTGTTTGATGTTATTTCATTATCAATGGCTGTGGTATCATTGGTATTTGTTTCATGCAATTGTTTTTCAAGTGTTTCAATGGCTTTTTGGTATCAGTTTCAAGTTTGTGTTTTTCTTTTTGTTTAAATGATGTGTATCTAAATGTTGTGTTACGTATATTGCCTTTAATTACTTCCCATAAGGTGTTTGGGTTTGCATCTTTATTCTTTTGAACTGTGTTTAATATTTCCTGTTGTTTTTGTGTTTGATATTTTGTATCTAATAAGATGCAGTTAATAATTTTAAAGTATCCTGGGCCTCTTTCAGGATGTGTTTTGTGCAGTTTAAGTTCAACTAGAGAGTGGTCAGTCATAAATCCTGGTTTAATGCTACATGTGTCAATAATGTTGCAAAGTGACTCAAATATTTAAAAATAGTCTAATCTACAAAATAGTGTTGGGTTTGTGTTTGTGCCAGTTGAATTTGCTTTCGTTTGGATTTACTGTACGCCAGATGTCTATCATATTGTAGTTTTCAATTATGTTATTCAAAATGTTTCTATTTTTAGGATGAGTATAAAGGTTTCCCCTTTTTAAAATCTAATAATTGGTTAAGGACAGTATTGAAATCACCACCGATTATAATATTTTTATCTTGGTTATTAATTATAAAGGATTGTAATGTTTCGTTAAATGTCGAATCATCCATGTGTGTACCGTAGACGTTGATTAATGTTAGTTGTGATTCATGTATTTTGACATCTATACTTGTCAGTCTGCCAATTATTATTTCGTTAAAGTTATCGACTGTGATCCTTATATTATTTTTTTATCAGATAGGCAACGCCTTGTTTATTAGTATGCTGTCCACTGAGATAAATGTCTCCATCCCATTCATCTTTTAAGGTTTGTGCTAAAGTATGTTTCAAGTGACTTTCTTGTAATAGGCATATACTTGTTTTTTCGTCTAACCGTTTGAAGATTTTTATGCGTTTGTCTTTATTGTTTAGCCCTTTTACATTTGAAGTACATAATTTAATCATTTAAAAAGGTGGAGGGTGATGTGAATGATAATTTGTGTGTGCTTGTCCAGTTAGTTTCTATTTTAAAACATGTCCAGTTGGTTTCTATTATAAGACATAAGATGTCTACACATACAAACAAAAATAGAAAACAAAAATATTTAGGGATACAAAAAGATGAATATTCAATAGAAAGAAGTGAAAAGAAATAATCACAAAAGTGAGAAAAAAAACACACAATAAACGACTGGTCCCAATAGAGACAAAAAGCGCACTTCCGTACACTGGAATTACACAAACTAATTGAAATAGTGATCTGAGAAACAAAAATATATATATATATACAACAACAACAACAACAACATTTATTTCGGCAATTAAGCTACAAATAAGTTTCTAGCCTACAATTAGATAAAGCAAATGGTAATTCTTCAGGTAAAGATTGCTGTGCTTGTTAGTTGAATACAGAGGAAGACAGATATTAGTATTACAGGTCAAAGATCGTGAATGCAATGTTAGTGCTTGATGGTCATTAAATATTTATTTGTTAACATAAACATAATATACCGAAATCGCTTTTTGGTATATTGAGAAAACTATTTGGAATATATATATAACACCGTAGATTGTATGGTAACTTATAATAATAATAATAATATAACAATAAGAACTACTAAATTGTGTGTGGAGGGTTGTTCGGTGCGTGTGTGTTTGTGCGTTCGGGTGTGTGCGCGCATGTTGCGCGCGCGCGTAATGCGCGTGTGTTGTGAATGTACGTGTTAAGGAGTGTGCGCGCGGGTTCGTGTATTCGTGCGTGTGCGCGCGCGCGCGTGTGTGTGTGTGTCTGCTGCTGAGTGCGCGCGTATGTGCATGTGTGCGTATGCGTTTTTGTGAGTCCGTGTGTGTTTACATGCATGTATTTTAAACTTCTCACTGTCTTATTATTTTTACCTGTGTGTACCTGTATTTCGTAAGAAACGTTGTAATAATTAATAAGCTTAGGTTAAAATAACGACTATAACATGCCTATTGCCATGACAAAATATGTATCCTGATACAAACATTGTTGTGCTATTATTTGTCAAGAGGTTCACGACAGTAAACCTATTCAACTACTGTTTCTGAAAATCATCTTTTGAATATATCTGTATATTTTCATTTATTTTTAAACACAATTAATGCAATCAGTACACGTTTTAGTAAACTGTTATCTAGGAAACGTTTAGCAAATTTCAAAACTACACGAAACGTGCTAAGATCAAGAGACATATACACGAGTACATTCGTATGCCTGTCGCATTGTCGTTCTGAAATATACGAAAACGAAATCTACTTAGATCGACTGACGGATATCCATACGTTTTTGTTTGATTAGGAAAAGTTTTTTTAAGCATTATGTACGTATGAAATGTAACTCTAGTATTCACATTTTGACTGTATCTGGCCTGCAGTTAATATAGTTCTGAAAAAAAAGATGAACTAGAATTACCACCAGAAGTGTTTATCCTTATATAACAAAATTATGAGCGTCTTACTCTCAATAAATATTTTAATTTGTATTAACAAAATTGATTACAAAAATATGTTGCCCTGTTTGGAAAGAAGTTAATCGACAACACAAGTGAAGTGGAGTTGTAGAGCAAATACAATATACTGACTACACATACTTATATGAATGACACATATTTTCTGTAGTTATTGTTACACATATATTTTAAGCACCGCACGCTACATATATAAATATAGATATAGATAAATATCCTTAAACCTATCACAGTTCATGAGAGACATAAAAAAGCGTACTTCAGTACAATGGAAATACACAAACTAATTGAAATAGTGATCTGAGAAACAAAATTTATATATAACACCGTAGATTGTTTGGTAACTTATAATAATAATAATATGACAATAAGAACTACAAAATTGTGGGTGTGGGGAGGGGGAATGGTTCGGTGCGTGTGTGTTTGTGCGTGCGGGTGTGTGCGCGCGTGTTGCGCGCGTGTTGCGCGCGCGTGTAATGCGCGTGTGTTGTGCATATACGTGTAAATAAGTGTGCGCGCAGGTTCTAGTATATGTGTATATGCGCGTGTGTGTGAATGTGTGTGCGTGTAGGGTTTGTGTGTTCGCGAGCGCGCGTTCATGCTTGTGCGCGCGTGCATGTGTGTGCGTGCATGTATGCGTGTGTGCGCGCGCGAGCGCGCGCGTATCTGTGCGTCTGCGTGTGCTGGTTATGTAAACGCGTGTGTGCGTTTGTGTGCGTGCGAAATATTTAAATTTTTATTAGCAAAAATTATTACAAAAATCTGTTGCCCTGATTAGTAAGAAGTTAATTGACAACATAAGTAACGTGGAATTATATAGCAAATACAATATAGTGACTAAACACACTTGTATGTATAACACATATTTTCTGTATTTTTTTGTAACACATATATTCTAAGCACCGCACGCTTCATATATAAATAAAGATTCATGTTCTTAAGTGCGCAATTATAACAATGCAGGTGTTATATGTCTAGGATAAAAAATAATGAACATGTACAGCTATATTGACAAAAAAATAATCCTCAACACAGGATAAAAATAAGTAAATATGTACAGCTAAATTGACAAAATAATAATCCTCAACACAGAATGGTTGTTTCACTTTTAATTTGATTGACTTGAACGTGGAATTTATGTTATTTAACATGAGTAGGTGTCTGGATAGTTGGTTATGAGCTATATAAACAAATATAATCAAAGAAAGTGCAGATCTACCGGGAAGAGATGCACACAAATTACAGTAAACCCATATACTTTTATATGTATTTGTAAATTAATAAGAACGCAGTTTTTTAATCAAAAATTAAGATTCTTAAAATAAAAAACTATGAGAAACACAGTGATAAGGGTTGCTAGATATAATTACATAGTTTATATTTGCTATATAGTTTCCAATATTTCATCGTAATAGGAAGGTATCTCGGATACACAGTATTCTTAACTTTTTTTCTGTTTTGTATGAAGACATAGAGGATATTTGTCATGTCAGTGTAAGATCGTTTGTTATTTCACGAGTGATCATAGAAAATATATTTTCACGAGTGGCGCAGCCACGAGTGCAAATATTATTTTTCTATGATCACGAGTGAAATAAAAACGATCTCACACTGACATGAACACATTTTCTTTTTCTTTTATGCCCCTTTTTGATGAAGATAATTAACAGCTGTTTCCCTTTCGCTGAAAAGTTACCCATTCTCCCGTGGCGTGCCTCAATACATTTCAATTCAAAAAATGACGTCATTATTCCCGCGAAATTATCCAGTTAAACTCTTTTACAATGTAAATAAACGGTGAAAAGGCATAAAAGAAAAAGAAAATGTGTGGGATTCGGTGGAATACCGATTTTAATTCACTCGTGATCATACAAAATATGATAATCTTGATATGATAATCTAAAAATAGAAAAAGTTGTTCCGAAAATTTGTTATTTTCACCGGTGAAAATAACAATTTGTTTATTTTTACTGCTGTTATATCACTGCAGAAATATCATATTTTATCATTAGATATAAAAGAAACAATTATCACAATCTTAAAAACGCATATAGACAAGCTGGTAACCACAGTTGTCAATATGTTTTATAATTATTATTAACGAAATTAAATATATTGTTCTGACGCTTTCTATACAAATACAATATACAACTTTACTTGACGTTTTGGTCCGGAGCATGTTACCAAGGCATATTTGTATATATTTTTAAATTAATATTTTTTGTTGATTAATGTTACTATTTTGTGTCTTTTCTCTAAGTTTATTATAATAAGTTATGTCTAAAGTTTTGTGTTATTTTTACCTAAGTCTACTACAGTAAGTTATGTATACAATTTTGTGTTCTTATACCTAAGTTTATTACAAAAGGTTATGCATAAATAAACACAGATGGATTTTTGTTAATTTTTAATAAAATGTAGATTTTTATCTCTGTCTTATTTCAGCACCATCGCTTAATGATGGGAGGTTTCTGTCGCTTGATGACACCTTCCAGGCGTACGAGTTGTTGCCCTTTCCTGGCCACGGCTTGCTTAGCCAAGATATTGGTTAAATTTTATTTGCTCAGGTCGGTCACTGCCTCTGTATCTAGCATACAACTTCCCTTCGTAGGACCATGCTCTGTCTATAAGGGTAGTCTCTTTCAGGCGCAGCGACGCAAGAACCTCGGCATGTTTTTGGGTAAGATCTTCATTGATGAATATCCCTGTGCCCTTTAGTAATTTAGCTCGTTTCATGATGTTTATTTTTGTCTGGCGTCTCTCACATTTAACGATTACTGGTCTGTTTTATTGAGAATGTTTTCACAAGTCAATACACATAAAGAAGTAGGAACAAAAAACCAAATAGTCGAAATAGTAATTACAGACTTGTGCCATAAGTGAACGTCATAACGTTTTTAATAATGGCTGCATTGGTAAGGGCAGTATACGAACAACGTTCTACTTAAATAAAAATGTAAGGGTTATATCCCTTCCTATTATTAATTATTTTTCTATGCTTCGTGACCTCATCATGACGTATTTATATCTAGAAAATGACGTAATTTGCAGCCGAAAAAGTGTTATAAACAGTCATGGTAGGTGAAAGGAAAGAACTAACCCCTGACACGAAAACGGCTGAAGTGTCATTGTTTAAATAAGGCCTTCGACAAACAGTAATTTCCCGAAGATTAGGCATACCACGGACTACAATAGCTGGGATTATTAATAGATTTTGCGCACGGAATATTGTTGAAAACTTACCAAGAAAAGGAGCCCCGGCAAAAATAAATGAACGTGAAAGTCGGGCTTGATTGGTCATTGTCGGCTCGGGTACTACTAACATGTACCCCAGGTACTCTTTAAGTATACTAACATGTACCCCGGGTACGGTAAATATACTAAAACGTACCCGGGAATTGTTCACGCTAAATCGGTCGTTGTTGGCCTTTTTTTAAAAATTAATTATGTTCACATTTATGTCAATTGTCTGTTAAATGGCCTCTATATTATCGAAACTCATACTCAAAAAGTATTTTGATGCAGTTTTTTTTAAAGAGAAGTATGTTTAAGATAAACAATATCGTTTTAAGGCAATCGGTCCGGGTACGTGCAAATATATTTACCGTACCCGGCGTAAATGTAAGTATACTTAGGAGTACCCGGGATAAATGTAAGTAGTCGACAGTGACCAATCGAGCGAAAGTCGGGCATTGTTACGGATCGTTAAAACAGGAAAAGAACTTTATTGGACATAACTGGAGTGTTCTAAAGATAACATAAATGCTGAAAAGTATATTTCCATCCCGATTTCCATCCTAGAAGATAATCTCTGGCCCGTTGTAGCTCGCCATTTCCCGGATGGAAGGTACATATTCCAGGACGACAACGCCCCGATACATAGAGCCCGGGCTGTAAGCCAGTTAAAAACAGAACATAGAATTCATTCTATCATCTGGCCTGCCCAAAGTCCGGACTTAAATTTAATAGAGAAAGTATGGCATAGGCTTACAAGACAACTAAAAAATCAAACTGATATCGTAGACACACAAAATAAGCTTGAGGCAGCCATTCGGGACATCTGGATAAACATTTCCGTTGAATATATCAGAAACTTGTATTCGAGCTTACCAAGGAGAATACAGAGTGTAATAAAAGCGAAAGGCTATATTACCAAATATTAAGGTAAATGGTTGGTGTTTAATATGTTAAAACGCTTTGTTTTATGAAGCACATTTATTGTTGACGTCAGCCATTTAGTTTTTTGACGTTCACTTGTGGCACATCAGTGTATATGATGCCTAAGGCGGTACACAGGTCACATTAAGTAAATGACTTGTCAGATGTCAAACTGTCATGTACTTATTCTAAGTATGTTTTGAGGAATTGACTGATATTTTTCGTTGTGAAGAATTTATTCTTTTTGAATAAGGTATCACAGCAAGTTGTCATGACGATGTTTAACAATAACCTAGTGGATATTTTTAAATCATTGCCAGGATTTTGAACAACAAATGCGTGTATCACCACAACGCAATTGAAAGATCGTGATTTCAAGATTACGCCTTTGAAGATCGAAATCGCGAAACAACGACTTCCACAACGAATTGAAAACGGTACTTCATCATCATAAAATGCATAAGGGACATCATTGTGTTTTGCTCTCAAAGCGAAACACATGATTCTTTATTGCAAAAGAAAAATCAGCGTATGAGAATCTTTGAAGGACAAAAGTGAAGCAACACTGGACAAGATACTTATGGCGTTATACACTATAGAGTAGATGCTGTGATTCATCTATATGACGTGCATATATAAAGCATCCGGATTTCATCCTTATAAATCTGGCACCATAGACATCAAGGAAAAACTGCTAAAGTTAATACCTTGTAAGCATTATGACCAATAGAAGATCTAAATGTCCCGAGAGAAATGAAGACGCTTGAACCAACAACAAAAGTACAATCGACAACGCACACAACAACGATGATTGAAACAAACACGGCAGTCGACGACGCAATATAAACATCGGAAAGCAGATGTGAATCACCAAACGCATGCGAATCGCCACGGACGAGTTGACAATCGGCTAATCTTCTTCACGGTAGCAGTGGTAGACAACATCACGCAATACTCAACATAGACGGAAAACAACAAACCAATTCATCTACTTGACAGCAACAGGAACATATTCAACCCGGGCAACAACTACTTCGAATGGACTGCGCAGGAGGTCGCTGGTCAAACAACTCCTGCAGTGTAACGTGGACAATCGATCAGCGTCATTTGACCTGTTATGTAGTTCCAGTTCATTGTGATTGACATCTACATTGTATAACATTTACATCATTTATTTTCTCAGAAGAAACATTTATACGCAATATTGATAGATACCTTGTTATTCAGATTTGATCTTACTAAAGATTTAAAATCATAAAATATAAAATCTGTTTTCGATGAAAATGAGGTGTGTCGCATAATTGATATTTAGATCTTGTTCGCTATAATGCATGCCCTGTATTTATGTCAGTGTGGCCGGAGACTAATAAGTTTGTTGACAGTAGATGCACGCTTTCAACTGAGTTCAGTCCGTTTTAATTATAGCTCATGACAAGATTACATTGTTAATAGATGTTTGTTTTCGTGTCGGTGCAATTACCAGATAATAAATACGCACGTATATGAATTTCAACAAATAAGTTTGACTCATCAAGTTGACATGAATATTAAACGATACATGTATATAAGCAATGTTTCTTTGGACACTAAAACAATAAGGATTTAACCCATAGGAGGGACGCTAGAGGTTTATCTTCAGGAACCCAGGTGGGGTCCTGTCTGGTTGGATTAACACGGATTTTGTCATGTCTTGGAAACGTTATTAGTTACTTAAACAATTACATGGACTTGGAAATATTGCATTAACAACTAATTTAAATAATTATATGGACCTGGAAACATTATGTTAAAAACTGAATAGCATTGCAAAAAAATATTCATCGAGTTTAGTTGTGTATGTGTTGTTATTGTACATAACCTAAAAAATTAGTGAAAATCTCTGACCCGGTCCCACCCCAACCCCCATTACTTTTGACCCAGGTGTCAGATCAAAATTCCAAATAGTGCACTGTTGAACATATGCTCATAGCTACAGTAACCATGTGTGTACGTTTCAAGGTTCTATTTCTAATAGTGTAGGAGGAGATAGTGGCCAAGACGGACGGACGGTCGGACAGACGACGGACATAATTAACCACGTAATAGATTTCAAAATCTAAACGCGGACCGTAAGTTCAAGGTCAATGTCACAGGGGGCAAACATTTTATGCGCATGGAAAGGTCTTGTCCAGATAAACATGCGTTCCAAATATGAAAGAAATATCTGAAGGGACACAGACGTTATGAGCCTTTTTTGAATCGCGGTCGCAGATTTCGAAACCTGAACGCGGACCCCAAGTTCAACAATTTCATGCGCATAGAAAGGGGTTGTCCAGATACACATGCGTACCAAAGATGAAAGCAATATCTGAAGGGGCACAGTAGGTATGAGCCTTTTTAGAATCGCGGTTGCTGATTTTGAAACCTGAACGCTGACCACATGTTCAAGGTCAAGGTCACAGGGGTCAAAAAATTTATGCGCATGGAAAGGTGTTGTCCAGATGCACATGCATATAAAATATGAAAGCAATATCTGAAGGGACACAGTAGTTATTAGCCTTTTTCGAATCACGGTCGCAGATTTCAAAACCTGAACGCTGACCTCCAGTTCAAGGTCAGGGTCACAGGGTTAAAACATTGTATGTGCATGGAAAGGTGTTTTCTAGAGACACATGCACACCAAATATGAAAGCAATATCTGAAGGGACACAGTAGCCTTTTTCGAATCGAGAACGCAGGAAAATTTCTGACCCGACCCCACCCCAACCCCCATAACTTTTGACCCAGGCATCAGATCAAAATTCAAAATAATGCATTGTCGCACATATGCTCATAGCTACCATGTGTGTAAGTTTCAAGGGTCTTGTGCTAATAGTGTAGGAGGAGATAGTGGCCAGGACGGAAGGCCGGGCGGACGGCGGAGATAACCACAGAATCCCCACTTTTTCTCCGAAAAGCGTGGGGATAACTAATAGATCTATGAGTTGATTTGAGTTTTTTCTATTGGAGCCAAATTAATATCACCTTAGCTAAATTACTATCACAGCAGTATTCCTTGTTTGTCTGCAAGTACTTAAGAAATCCGGGATTATTACTTTAATGAGTGAGCCTAAATTTTTACAGTATTAGTGTTAAAACAGTGATTCACACGTTATAATTTAATTGGAGATGCATCAAGATTAAAACGAATTATGTGTATAAATAAATAAAGATGAAAGAACAATTATAAACTGTACAATTGCTTCAATTGTTATTGTGTGAAAGGATTTGAAGTAATTTTGTGTTTTTGAACTATAATTTATGTGAATTTGAATTAATATATCAAACTTTGAATGGATATCATTTTGGTGATTTTCTCAGACAAAACTTTAATTTCATATTCAAAATGTATTATTGTGTCATTCAGTCTATTCTTTTAGCACAAAAAGCACTTTTCCATGACTTTTATTAACAGTAATGCCATGTTGTAATATCATTCTGACTGCATTTATAAACAGTGTTTAAGCAAGCATGATTTCAATTTTTTAGCATTTAAAAAATCAACTTAAACATTTAACTTTGATGTAAAATCTGTTTTTATATGCAAACGTTTATTACACATATAAATTAAAACAGCATATTATACATTATTGAAAAAGATTATTCCAAGATTGATGTCTTATTCCGACTTCGCATTCTGTAGTTAATTATGTATTTTATATTAAGCCATTTGGTCTGAATTGCAGTCAATACATTTGGCAAATAACAATTTAAGAGACATTTGAAGGTCTAAAGGGGGTAGCACGTGTAGTTGACAGTATTTTGATTCGGGGAAGAACTAGGTATGAATATGAAAGCAATCAACACGCTTTGCTGGACAAGGCCTGCTAGAAAGGGCTACGTTTCAATCCATAGAAACTCCTGATTGACGTGAAAGAACTACCATCCTTTGATTATGTCATTACAGACAAATGTCTTACAGTTAAGAGTGAAAAGTTTAAGGCAATTAAGTCCTAGCAGTACCCAAACTCCAAATGCAGTACTAGAAACAGTTATTGGCATGGTGGTGAATTATCTGCACACAATTTTACCACATTTGGCTGACATTACAAGCAGTTTACATGCTTTACTCAAGAAAGACGTGGACGTAGTGATGCAAAGCCGAGTACTTGCGTACTTTGACAATAAGAAACAGGTTACGCTGGAATGCGATGCAGGCAAACATGGTGTTGGCGCCACCATTTTGCAGGACGGCAAACCAATTGCTTTTGCAAGCAAGACATCGACCCCTGCACAAAACGCATAGGCAAATATTGAAAAAGAGATGTTGGAAATTGTGTTTGATTGTAAAAGATTTATTCAGTACGTGTATGGACGTAAGGTCATTGTTCTTTCTGCTGCTACCATGAAAAACCTCTGTCGGCAGCACTGCCTCGTTTGCGAAAAATGTTTCTTATGATTACAAAATACGACATTGAGATCAAATATGTGCCTGGAAAACAAGTTTCCATAAGTGACATACTGTCTAGAAAAGCCAATGAGTCACATGCTTGATGAATATGGAGTGCTTGACTTGCATGTTCACACAGTTCTAAAATGTATGACAGTTAAAGACAGCAGACTTGAACAGTTGAGAGTTGACACGAGTCGTGAATCACAAATGCAAACACTTGAACAGACTATAGAAACAGGTTAGCCGAAAACAAGGCAGTGCTGTGACAACTCCATAATTGAATTTTTCAACCACAGAGAGGAGCTGTCAATAGGTAATGGTTTGATATTTCAGGGACAAACTATTTTGATTCCCAAACAGTCACGTGCTGAATTATTATAAAAAGTTCTTGATGGTCACATGGGTGTAGACAAAACAATGCAGGGCCAAAGACGCAATTGTCTGACCATTAAATAAGTCGCTGCGCTCGATCAGTAGGCCCTTAGCTGTCGAATGTCAGATGTTTCCACCCCAAACCGGTTCCTCCTCAAAATGTTGAGATTTTGGTATGGAAACATCTGCACTATTATTTAATATATATATTGAAAATGACAAAGGTTTTTTTCTAATGGGCCTATGAGGGTAGTTTAAAAATAAATAAATCAAATTAAGAATGATAAAAATGAAATAAGAATTAAATCAAAATAATAAATATAGAAATAATATTGGTTTATTACAAATAATATTTCACCTGTATATGATATTATATTATTTATATAATAATAATTTTATGAACAATCCATTAATTACTCAAAATGTGTTAATGTGACCATAAATTAAAGGCAATTAAGAACCATGTGAGGCGTTTCTTTGATGTGTAAGTTGATTATATATAATTAATGCCATCAAATGCGTCCTTAATACAATAAGGTGTTTCTTTTATTGGCAATTAGTAAATTGCATTGTGTTATATGAAATATGAAAGTGTCTTTTATGTCCTTTGAACTTTAATAATTTTAATTTGTATAATTCTTTACATGTTATACAATAATGTAGTTTGTACTTTTGTTTTCTTTTGATTCCTACATAATTATGTCCTAAGTGGGATAAACAATTAATTTGAGTGCCTCTGAAATTGTATGTATTAACCAAAAAAATTAATGCAGATTCATTACATGCTTAATTATATATCAATTAATTTCTGTTAAAATACATGATGTATCATTCTAATATAATATAAATATTGGCTGGAAATATTTGAATAGCAAAACCTGGCACACCTGTAATAATTTATACATCTAAATATTATTTTCTTTAGCAAATAATTAATTTTCTTCTAGTCCCATAATTCGGCACATATATTCACATTATAATTATTTTGTCAGTAAACTAGTTAGATCTTTCTAGTATACAGATATTCATTTAAAAAAAGGATCAAGTTTAACCAAAATAAAATACCTAATTATCTTTACTTAATCCAATTTGGGGTGGAAAAGTCCACATGTATATTATTTTGGAAAGGAAACGTCTTGATGGGAAACGGTTTGGGATAGAAACGTCCACAGTGAGGAATGGTTTGGGGTGGAAACATCTGGTAACCTTTGCTGCCTCTGGAAATCCCCTTGATGGTGACATTTTAACCTTGTCTGTGCGACTTCAGGTATACTGTTAGGGAATTCTGTAGAAACTTTTCGATACTTGTGCACATGTTGTGAAGCGATGTTTAACCCTTGTTTACATATATGGAAAGGTGCAATATTAATCGATATTATTATTTCTCTATAAAAACTGTTGGTCAATTAACTCTTCCGAATATTCATTCCTCGTCCGTTTCCTTAACGATTAACGAAAAATATCTTTACATAATAATATATATTTATCAATAAATTGTCGACATTATTTTGTTTGAAAAGTTATTTAGAATCATTTTAATGTATTTTGAAAAGTTATTTAGAATCATTTTAATGTATAATAACGTTACATTTGCATTGTAATTAAACAATATAAAGTTAACACAGGTAAAAAATTAAAGCCAGTTTACCCAGTTAAACACATTCTTCTTAAATGTTATTGTTTTCTAATACATGTACATGTACACTTGTCTTGTATTGATAACAAGAGCTTGTCACAGTATTGCCAAATCCCCGCCGAAATGTGTTTGCTTGTATGACAACATTTGTTTTAGAGAGTAGAATAATATTTGTGAAAACAAATAAAGGGAGATAATTCATTATGCTCCAGACAAAAATTTACTTTGAAATTAAAAAAAGGGATATAATTCAAACACTAAGGTAAATAGAGTTATGGTTCTTAGTCACTGCACTTCTCCTACTTGCCATCTGTTTAAGTTTCAAGTAAATCCTTTCAGTAGATTTAGAGTAATGCTCCGGACAAATATTTACTTAAAAATTATATAAAAGGGGAGATAATTCAAAAACTAAGGTAGATAACGTAATGGTTCTTAGTCACTGCACTTTTCCTACTTGCCATCTGTTTATATTTCAAGTTTCAAGTAAATCCCTTCAGTACATTTAGAGTTATGCTCCAGAAAAAAATTTACTTTAAAATTATATAAAAGGGGAGATAATTCAAAAACTAAGGTAGATAGAATTGTGGGTCTTGGTCAC
This sequence comes from Dreissena polymorpha, assembly GCF_020536995.1. Taxonomy (NCBI): domain Eukaryota; kingdom Metazoa; phylum Mollusca; class Bivalvia; order Myida; family Dreissenidae; genus Dreissena; species Dreissena polymorpha. The sequence goes on along the minus strand of NC_068355.1, from coordinate 138,089,731 downwards.
TGCACTTCTCCTAGTTGCAATCTGTTTATATTTCAAGTTTCAAGTAAATCCCTTCAGTAGATTTAGAGTTATGCTCCGGACAAAAATATACTTTAAAATTATATAAAAGGGGAGATAATTCAAAAACTAAGGTGGATAGAGTGGTGGTTCTTGGTCACTGCACTTCTCCTAGTTGCCATCTGTTTATATTTTAAGTTTCAAGTAAATCCCTTCAGTAGATTTAGAGTTATGCTCCAGGCAAAAATCTACTTTAAAATAATATAAAAGGGGAGATAATTCAAAAACTGAGGTAGATAGAGTTGTGGTTCTTGGTCACTGCACTTCTCCTAGTTGCCATCTGTTTATATTTCAAGTTTCAAGTAAATCCCTTTAGTATATTTAGAGTTATGCTCTGGACAAAAATTTACTTTAAAGTTATATAAAAGGGGAGATAATTCAAAAACTGAGGTAGATAGAGTTGTGGTTCTTGGTCACTGCACTTCTCCTAGTTGCCATCTGTTTATATTTCAAGTTTCAAGTAAATCCCTTTAGTATATTTAGAGTTATGCTCTGGACAAAAATTTACTTTAAAGTTATATAAAAGGGGAGATAATTCAAAAACTAAGGTAGATACAGTTATGGTTCTTGGTCACTGCACTTCTCCTAGTTTCCATACTTTTATATTCTAAGTTTAAAGTAAATCCATTGAATAGATTTGGAGTTATGCTCCGGACAAAGTTTCAGCCGGAAGGACAGACGGACAGGACCAATTACTATATCCCCTCCGAAAAAAATTTCAGCGGGGATAATAACATCAACGTCTGGTATATATTTTGCTCTGTTGAAAACGTTTAGGTAAAAAATGCAAAAGTGTTTATTTGCAAGTACCTGGTACATGCCTTGTTGCATTTTTTAACTTTTAATTAGCCTTGCTCTAGACAAATGGGATTTAATGCAGGTGTGTAAAGTGGTAACCACACAGGCTAATCAGGAACAACACTTTCCGTCTTAACTGGGATTTTGTGTAGAAAAGCCTTCCTTTAAACAAACAAGAGATGTGTTTGTCTGAAACACAATGCCCCCTACTGCGCCGCTTTGAAATAACATTTCTATTTATCATTTGGCAGGTATAGAAATCATCTCCCTTTAAAGCTTATTACTTCCCTTGGATTTTGTCCAATCCAACCACATGGGGGGGGGGGGGGGGGGCTGTAGACAGTCAAAAATGACCAAGTCAGACATCACTGACAACCAAGGCCTGTGGTTTATCAAACAGATCATAGCAAGAGTTCATCGTGTATCTATGGACATAAGTCCACAGGTATGTATTGAACCCTACCATTCACAAATTAGTACATGAAAGAAATGATAATTATATAATTAAAAAAAAAACTTTGACAAATCAATCATTTAAGTTATAAATAATCAAAATAAAAAATCTGTACAGTTACTGTGAAAAGAACTTAAATTCTTGGTAAGGAAATATATTATCATCTGAGGCTTATAATTATATAAATTACTTCCCTTGAAAATAATTGTCTCTAACAAATCTCTATTTTTAGTAGCAAATAATTATAAGCCACTACCGTGACTGTCGATTCACAGTTAACCTTAAAGTACCTAAGATACTTTTATGCCCTTCACCTTACACCACTCAACATGTGCAGCTCCATGAGATACACATGCATGCCAAATATCAAGTAACTATCTTCAATATTGAATGATTATCTCCCTTTACAGCTTATTACTTCCCTTGGATTTGTATTTTTGACCTTAGACCTTGAAGGATGACCTTGACCTTTTACCACGATGTGTTTGTCAGAAACAAAATGCCTCCTACTGCACCGCTTTGATTTATATAAAAAAATAATAATTTGGCAGGTCAGATAATTATGTCCATTTAAAGCTTATTACTTCCCTTGGATTTGTTTTTTTCGACCCTAGACCTTGAAGGATGATGTTCACCTTGAAATGTTACCACTCAAAATGTGCAGCTCCATGAGATACACATGCATGCCAAATATCAAGTTGCTATCTTCAATATTTAAAGAGTTATGGCAAATGTTAAAGTTTTTTTTCGGACGGACGGACAGACTGACGGACAGTTCAACTGCTATATGCCATCCTACATGGGGGCATTAAAATTCCATAAATGAAGAATGTGTTGTCAATTATTAGCTTGTGTGGACAGCTCAGGCTTATGATAATGTGCAATGATGCCTTACCGACATGCATTAAGCCCTGTTTTCCCAGAGCAAATTTGAACTCAAGTTACCTCGAGTAAGTTAGAACATAGACCATTTTGATAGAAGACATGTGGTTAATCTATAATATGTAGAAGAAACATAAAAAAAATCATGATCATTTAAATTTATTTACATAAAGACTTAAGTTAATCTCATGCTGACTTACTGGTAACCCTTTACTACTAAGTTAAGCATTTTTACATATTTGTTGTCACTTAGAAAACCTGAACAGACTGCGAGTAACTCGCAGGCTGTTCTGGTTTTATGTTGTTTTCACTTTGCTATGAGTTGGAAACTTATCAATTTTGTAGTATTAACATACAGTATTGTACTGCACCAGCAAGAAATTTGTTTTGTAGGCTATACAAGAGAAAACAGACAAATATTGTCAACATGATTGTCCTTTTTTAAAAATAAACAAACACGAAATCATGCAAATGTTCGTCGTAATCTTTAATAAACAGAATATACATTAAAACTTCTATAATTTGACAAAAAAACATCAACTGTCCAGCACTTTTAGAGGGTTATTTAAAAGTCTAGCTTGCTGTTGCCACCATTACCACAGCCAGATTCAGGTTTGATTCTCTTATCTGGGTCCTCTTGTGAACGGTTGGCGCTGTCAGAAAGTTCAGGTGGAAGATGCAATTTCTCAATGGTAAACTTCTTTCTGCGAAGTTTGAACGCCAAATCTAAAGAATCAGGCATATGACACATTAGTGTGTTCAGGCTAGGCAGTTTCTTGATATTAAATAGCCCATGATACTCTTTGAAGGCTGGATTTTTCTCCTTGTCCGACCCAGCAAAGCTGTCTACATGAACCACGGTGTCACACAGCCTTTCGATTCTGTTTACAAATGCCTGATCACACATAAGGTGGGTGGGTAGTGTTAGAACACAGACAGCAAATGCAGATCTCAAAATGGCACGCAATGCCAAAAGAAAGCGGGAAAGTGATGGGTCATATTCACCATCAGGTAGCAAACCACCATTCTCTCCCCATAGTGGCGACCCTATTGAATGTAACGCAATTCGTAATATGTTCCTTTTTTCAGGATTGGATGAGGTACTGAAGTGTTCCATTTCAATTTTATTCTGAATCTTCTCTATAAGCGCCATATAATTGGATGCATTTGTTGCCATTGAAAAATTATCAGCATTATTTATACCAATCTTAATCATTTCAGCATTTGCAGTCTTCAGCAAATCCTCTTCCATTGTTTTACTAAGGTCGTAGTAGTGACCAAATTTAACAGTGGTGGGTGTTGACTGAAATTTCGGTAAATTTGTATAACGCCAGGCTATCTTCATATGTTCATCAAAATATTGTTCTTTGGTTTGTTCATCAGCATTGACAGGGTCATCGATGATGGGTCTAGGTAAATCACTCAAAAGCTGGTCCGGAGATAAATCAGCACTGGCAAGTAGCATTGAATGTCCTGTCATTACTGCTTCGGCACAGAAATATTTAAGCATTAAACGCGAGTAATTTCCAAACACATCTTCCTCTATTAACAAGACTGTTCCAACCGCTAAACCTCCGCCCAGAAGATGATCCAAAGAAGGAATCCCAGACGAAACCAGCAGTTGATTGTTGTACAGCGAAGGTTTGGCTCCTGAGATTTGCAGGCCCTTTCCTCTCGACTTTTTCTGGAAACTTGTTGCCATTATCTGATCTTTTTGATTTTCTTAATATTTAAATAGTCTAAGCAAAAGTTACGGTCGCATTTATTTGGCTTTTTGCGAGTGCGTGAAATGATGAAAACATTTTCATCCCAAGCATGTGTCAAAACAGATTGCTATTTTTACAATCCTGAAATATTTCGACACCGGCGGCTGCTAATTTCCGTGATGAGATGAATTATTGATTGGTGTTTGTTGTTCCATACTTCATGTTTTCTGTTCCTTGTCATTCATGAACAAAATGAACAGACAACGGCGTTTATCGTAAGTGACATTCTTCATATTCGTGTTATTGTTTTATTGAGTATTTTTGGAACTTCACTAGGTTTCGATTTGATTCGCATTGTAAAATTAGGTAAACCATGAAATAGAAACCAGTGGGTGGAGTATGCTAAATCAAGTTTCGAAATCATAGGCGGTTGCAGGGTAGCTGCAATAATCCAACTCCCAGCTATTTATCCTCCAGGTCTCTGGGAATTTGTAATGATAATTTTTTTTATATATCCAGTCAATCTGTCAAAATTTTCAGGGCTATCCCTTAGTTGCAATAATTCAACTATCAGCTTTATGGGTTGCTGATAGTTGCAATGCGCTCTCTCTTTGCCATGGGTACAAAATGTTATCAACAATGCAAGGGTTAAGGAACACTGAAACTGCAAGAACTTATACAAGTTTACCTATCTAAACCACAAACTCATCCAAATGGTACCATTAAAGCAAGAAATAATTGATTTTATTGACTTGGGTTTTGTTTTGTACGCTGAATCCGCCATATTGGAAAATTGACCCAATATTGGTTAGGTCCAGTGCTCCAGCCAGCTTTTCAAAATAGAGGGGAGTTTCCCCAAAAAAGGCACATTTCACGCGTAATTTTGCAAAATAGGGCATTTGGTTATACATATACTTAAGTATATACTTTGGTTATACTATATACTTATTAATTGTAAACACTAGTGGATTGGATGACTTCACCAATTGTATGATGTTCCTCATTTTTTGTAATGAAATTACAATAAATATATTACTATCTACATTGGCGCTAAGGAAAACAACTTAGTGGCCAATTTCTTAACCGACTTGGGCTAGCACCCGTCTACACGCATTAGAGATATGTAGGTATCATATTTCTTTCTTGTGTGTGTCTGGGGGAATTTTGATGTTTTTTATCACCTATCATCATTGAACTGCATGTTAATCTTTCAGGTTCCAGTTTCAGCATCAGTGGCCTTTTAGAAGAAAATGAAATGAAGAAAACATGAAATAAATTCAGGGGTTTCACTGGGTCAAAAAACGTTGTAACTGTCACTACTTAAATTCGTTGCTTTAAATAACTTTGAGCCAATGTTTGTCCACAATAATAATATTAATTAAAACAAAAATCTATATTGACAAATTTAAAGTCTAAACAATGATCAATGTCACCATGAAGTAGCATCCAGTCTGGAGATTAAAATTAAACATTGTGATTGTTAATAATAGGATATATTTATTTCACAACAAGTTATTTCAACTAATGTCAACAACATTGACAGTTTTGTTAGGTCTCGAAAATATATGACAATATCAACATTACATTTTACTTGCAGAGTGATAAATCCTCCTTCCAAACAAGTTCTTTATTTGTTGAAATAACAACTGTCTGCCCCTATTCATTTTAAATTCATCATGATTGAGGACAGACAGTGTTTTAAAGTTCAGAAATAAAATCCAAACACAAATATGTTTCCATTCCGTAATTTGGGACTTTAAAATAACCGCATATTCATATTTAAAAAAGATGATTAATTTTCAAATGTTAATAGGTATTTTGAATTAAAAATCACTATTTTTGCACACAAAAAATTATAGCCAAAGAATTCAGAAGTTTAAAAAAATCAATAGTGCTGAGTTTGATTTCATTCAGTGTGATTTTGCCTAACCAAGCATGACCTCAGAGATACTGTAATCTTTCACAGCATGTTACTATTGTCTGCAACAAAAGGCTAATAGGTGATCTGATAACAAACCATGCCCTTGGGGGGGCGCCCCCTTGGGGCTTGTTTGTTCACAATGTGTTGACTTAATACACCCCAGGCAGTCATGTAAGGGTGTTATCTGTGTATTCATGGCGATGTTTCTGGCGATTAATACGGCCTGAAAGGAGGAATTTAGAGATTAAAAGGGCATAATCCATTTGACAGAAAAATAGAGGGGCGCTTTTTGTGGGAAAATTTTAGAGGGGCACAGCGCCCCTCTATTTATTGCTAGCTGGAGCACTGAGGTCGCAGTACACCAATATTTTGCACTTCGGGTTATGTGCTCCAGCCTATAAAGTCGATAACGATGTGGTATTCGATACAGAATTCACTGTTTCAAATTTAAACATAACTATGTCAGCGGAAAAAGTGTGTTGAAACATTGTTGTGTTTTTATAAGTGCATGCAAAGGATGACATCCGTAGGTTGCCATTCAGGTAAATTTAACATGTTTATGAAGTTTTTTCATTATTTTCCTCAATTTGTCTCGAACGACGTCTGTTAAGTGAAGCGCACGGATTCGCTGCGCTGAACTGCACCCATGTTTATGAAGGGGTGCATATGGACTGCCAGAGCCGCATAGAAAAAATTATCAAAGGCTCTGGGAGTCCGTTTATATGGACTAGGTATCCCTTACTACAGGTGTTGGGCGCATGGCCGAGTCACTTTAACACTATCAATATGTCATTAAATTTTTGTTTTCATCATTTTGACAAAAAAAAACATTATGATAATAGTAAAAGTATCAAAATAACCCAGCTACCAAAAATAATCCTCGTTAGTACAATAAACAAATAGGAGTTCATCAACTTACAACACAGATTTGTTTTTTTGTCCACACTAAACACTAATATAACAGGGCTCGAATTTAACTTTTGTTTCACTTGCAAAACATTGCCAGCAGCTTTAATACAAACTCGCAAAATCAAAAACATTATCGCAATTTTTAGTTTTATATTAAGTTCTTTTTCCCACTTTTTCACTGTTTCCTAGAAGGATTTAATTTCCGTTCTTTTTCTAACTCAACAGTAAACTTTGTTTATCTTTCGTATTGTTATTTCCGTCTGTGGGCAAAAAGATTCTAGTTATTTTTCACTTCGACGCCATATCTGTTCAAGTTCAATATACACGTGTGAATAGTCGACTGTTTCGCGTTCTTTGTACCAATGCCATCTGCTTATCTGTACTATTAATATACCAGTATACATACAAGGTTCCCGCTTCTGCATACTGGTATTCGGACATTCTATAAATTGACCTACGGTTTAGCGTTCACTATTTCTTTACTCGCAAAAAAATACTAGTGGCTTAAAACTTAACTCGCAATAGGTATTTTTCACTCGCATTTTGCGAGTGTGCGAGTGTTAATTTCGAGCCCTGATATAATCGTTAACTTATGTTTGAATGTTTATTTCAATCGTGTACGATGATCCGTCCTAAAACTTACGCTATTTATCCAACTATTGGTTCAGCGCCTCAGAGTTACCAAATACATTTAACCGAGAACCGTATTTACCTTCAGCATCTGATCGATATGGAGCTGGACTCAAATTGCCGATAATTGATAAAAACAATTCCCGATTTTCAACGATTTCGACGTTAGAATAACGCAAAAAAAAGGACAAATCTGTGTTGTTAGTTGATAAACTGGTATTCAGGCCTTCAACTGTTCCTATTTTTTCCTACTTTTCCCACTTTTTCCTACTTTTGTATTTGCTTCCTACTTTTTCCTATTTTCGCACTTAAACCTCCTACTATTCCTACTTTTTGCTGAAGATTTTTTTATTTTTTTTTGTAAGTTGAATTTTCAGAATGTATAAGCTTTAAAATGACAAGTTCCTGTTGAGGAAAGGTGTGGCAAGCATCTCAAGCCATCTGATGTAAACTGTAGTTTTTAAGGTCAGTATTGGAGTTATTGATTATATAGGACTGCTAGTTGTTATATGGGTACCACTCCAGAAGCATCCGGAAACATTTCATAAAATATGTAATCAAATGATGCACTACTACTATAATTCTAACATCAAATATTATAATCAAAAATACAATATGCAGAGCTCCAGATAAGGTTTTGTGAAATTCTTAAATTACTACCAGATTTCCAAAAATAATTCTTAACTCTGAATTTTTATTCTTAACGTTACTACTAAGTTTTGGAAAATAATTCTTATTTTGTATAAATGACCTAAAAAAAAATAATAATGGTTATTTTCATGCAAAAAAATCAAAATAAGCATACTAGCAACATTATTTATACGAGTTCAACAGTGTCTTTTCAGTATTATACAATTATATTTTTCAAATACCTTCATATGCCCAAACTGTGCTTAGATTGCATGCCTTAGATGAATTTTTACATATTTAACAATTAAAACAGTTCTGCCCTTCAATCTTTTCAACGATTAGCCACGGGAATTGTCCTTTCCACTCGTTCAATGTTTTTTTGTTGTTTAAATTTGGACCCGTCGTGTCGCGTTTTTGTTTAGCTTTTCCGACTGTGTCGGAAACTGAACATACAACATTGTATAAGATAATTTCTATAATGTCTTTCTAAACATTTAACTTCGGCTCACTTTGCGTACAATATGTTAAAAGCGTGTTTTTGGACGCTTTGCAGTTTTTTAGGACGCTTTCTGGGCGCCCCCATTTTTTTTGACAGATAGACTGTATAAGCCGCTTTTATTGAAAAAAAAGCGCTTGGTTAAACAAACCCGATAACCATTCTATATAAGCACCGCATAGATCTTTAATACGCGAAAAGAACTCAATAAAAATCGATACGAACCGATGTCAAAATAATATTCGTAACTTGATTTTGTAATTCTTAATGGTACGACAAGATTTTAAAATAAATATGTATAGGACTTGAAAATAATTCGTAATAACGAAAATACGACCCTTATCTGGAGCTCTGATATGATCAGGGTGACCACACATTCTGGAAAACATGGAAAATTATCAGTTAAAAAATCCCTGCAGATAATCTTCCTACTTTTCCTACTTTTTCTTCAGAAAACGTCCTATTTTTTTCCTACTTTTTTATCGGAAACCAGTTGAAGGCCTGGGTATTTGTTTATTGTACTAAAAAATGCGCTTGAATGCAATTGCATCTTTGGCTGTTTGAAAATGTGTTGTTTACAAAAAAGGTTGTAGTAGGATATAATTTAGTTCTCCAATTTAAATTTTTAAATATTAATTAATAATTATACATGTCACATGATAATCTTAGTTTCTTATTCTGAATAGGTCAGCATACCAAAGCTTAATGCTATGAAAATGTGTATATGCAGTCTGCACAGGCTAATCAGGGTTGACACTTTCCGCCGAAACTGCGTTTTTGGATAAGAAGAGACTTTCTTGAATCGAAAAAAAATATGCAAGCCAAAAGTGTCATCCCTGATAAGCCTGTGCGGACTGCACAGGCTAATCTGTTACAACACTTTACGCACATGCATTAAACCCCTTTTTCACAGAACACGGCCCATACAGATTTAATATACGCATTGTTATTTCAACTTATTTGGTACATGTTACAATATAAAAAAACAAAACAAATAGAAATCTAAAATAAAAAACTTCCAGGAAAAAAGTTACAACTTTTAAATTGACATTTCAACTAGTAAACTTTCTTATATTTTTCCTTTAGGTAATCACTTTTTATTAAACAACAACAGTTTTGTTTATTTATGATTGCAGCAAATCAGGAGATTCCCTCTATCAACTTTTAGGACTTCAAAAAGGTGCTCCACATGATGAAATAAAGAAAGCTTATAGAAAAGTAAGTAACAGAAATCATATACATAAGTAAGCAACAGAAAGCATATAGAAAACTAACACAAAGTTTATAAAAAAAAGTAAGTAACAGTTATGTGACTTTTATAATCCCAACCATTTTTCATCGAAAGGAGATTCGTTTTTTTAAGAGAAAGTTTGTTTCATTTGTTTGTTTTTTTTCATTTTGGAATACAATAATGCGTTGATTTGTTTTTCCAGAGGGCTGCTTAAATGTTATGCTATTGTTGGTTTTTGACACTCCCATGGTAGGGACTGGTCTGTCAAATCATGATTGCTCCAGCTTCAAAATAGGCACGTTGATAAGCATGTTTTAGGGCACACATCTGAGTTATTTGTTCTAATAAGATATTTGTTCATGCATGCATTGATGACAGTAAAAATGGTTTTGAAAGTACCTAACAAAATGCATATATCTCTCTTTTTTTTTGGTTTTTGAACAGACTTTATTGGTGTTTCTAATTTCAGCTTGCATTAAAATACCATCCAGACAAAACACAAGGTGATGAGCAGTCAACAGAGAAGGTAGGCATGTTCCAATTGTTATTAACTTTCTTCTTCATTCAAAGAAAGGAATAACTGACCTTTTTGCATTTCATGATCATTTGAAAAAAATAGCATCAAACCATAATTGTTCCCTGTTGTACTTAAAATTTTATCTGAACTCTTAGTTCTATATAAAATTATGCTTGTTGAATTAACTTAAACATGATATTAGGAATCCAGGACTGGCCTTAAGTTACATGGTAAGATATTTATATAAATTGCATTAACATTGTTATTGAATTGTTACCTTGAGCATTCACCTTATATCCAAGCTGCGCTTCTCAACCAAATGTCGGCATCTGACCAAGTAAGATAACTCTGACATGCAGTTCATTAGATTTATGACCCTGTGCACTTAAAAATTAGTTGAGGTAAACGTGCAACTTCTCCATATCATTGTTTCTGCTATAGGTAATCAATTGAAACTTCAAACATGTGTTAGGGGTCATTGTGTGAGATAATATTTCATAAGTTTTAACTGCAATTTAGCAGAACTATGCAAAATTTTCATTCTTAGAATTAAATGTGTTACCCTTAGAATTTTGGTATAGATAGTGGGGTAACTTCTACATACACTCTTTTAGGACCATTTTCGATTGAAACTTCAAACATTGTGTTCAGCGTCTTTGTTTGAGGTGTCCGACCATGTTCCATAACTTCTGCAATGTAGGAGAATTTGCAGCGGCCCAAAGTTAATTTTGATCTTCTCATTGTAATGGTTTCTACTACACTGTACAGGTAGAAATTTGAACATCACTCGTGTGTTCACAATACTGAACTATTTTCTTAACCCATTTATGCCTAGCGTCTACAAAAAAGGCCTTGGCAAACAGCGCAGACCCAAATAAGACGCCGCATTATGCGGCGTCTCATCAGGGTCTGCGCTGTTTGCTTAAAGGAATTTCTGTAAGAAATATTTTTAATATAAAAAAAATATACTAGACATCCCTAATTTTGGAATTAAATTGATCCAATCTAGGAGGATGGAGAGTCCACTAGGCATAAATGGGTTAACAATGTCTCTGAAGAGATTGAAACTGGGTGACATCACTTGCAGCTTCTATGAAAGTTTGCTTTAACAAGAAATATTTTCTTAATGATTATTCAGTCGAGGCAGAAAGTGTTGTCCCTGAACAGTTTGCACAGGCTAATCTGGAACAACACTAAACGCACATGAATCAAGTTCCATTTGCCCATGGCAAGGCTCAAATATGAAAAAGTCACAATTTCTGAGGATTAGCTTTTCTCCAGCATGACACTCAAAGTCATCAATATTAAAGTCTTTCAAGTACACTGTACAGTCAGTCTGACATTTTGTCTGCCAGTAAGATTCCTGATTGACATTCTTAGATCCTATTGGCAACTGGATGCCAGACAGTTACTAATCCAGTTACCAATACCCAATTACATATTCTTCCAATATCTGTTTTTAATCGTGAGCATACATTCATAAAATGTCTTTAAACATGTTCACCATTGCAAAGAAACAGTAGACAATCCTTTGTGGTTCTAGACATAAAACATTCACGGAGCAAGGATTTGTCTGAAACTAATGTATATGCCAAATATTACTTGAATAGATACAACAATGTCACACACAGACATTTGGTATTGAGAAGCTGCTGTACATGTATCTAAGCTATCAAGTCTCAATATTTTAGCTGAAAAACACAAGCCAGAAATGGTCAATATTTGCAAAAAATTTAGTTTTGCTTGTTTGTTTGCCCTATATATATGTGATGTATATATGCATGTAAGATGTTCATCTGTCTGTTTGTTCATCCTTGTGAAGTTTCGGTACCAAAAACAACATTTTTTCGTATAGCATCAATAATGCTTCCTACAAAGCTTTGATGATTGCATGTATGCTGCCTTTGAACACTTTCAACACACCACATCACTTGACCTCTGTATGACCTTGACATTGACTTCCTTTTGGACTTGTATTAACCCTTTCAGTGCGGGAACGGAATTTTGAAAGCCTTTGCAAACAGTTTGGATCCAGATGAGACGCCACAGAACATGGCGTCTCATCAGGATCCAAACTGTTTGCTATCCTGATAGTATTCTTTGAAAAAAAAATCGAAGAAAATGCTAATTTTAGAAATTCAGCAGACAACATTTTAGCAGACGAAAAATTTCCCAGCATCCAAAGGGTTAATGTGCCAGTTCAAAGTTCTTTGTAATCCAAACTGACGCATTTAGTCTAACATTAGCACTGCTAGCTACAAACCTTTGCACTCATTTTTACCTTGACTTTGACCTCATTTTGCATTTAAGATTATTCATAAGGGCTAATTAATCAATACTGCCCAGGCTTCCTCTAGGATTTATTGAATGCAGCAGTGTCTTGTTATTAGTCCCCTACCGGTTTCACCGGAGGGGACTTATGGTTTGCGCTCTGTGTGTCAGTCAGTCTGTGAGTCTGTCACAATTTTCTGGATCCTGTGATAACTTTAAAAGTGCTTACCGGTAATATTTTTTCATGAAACTTGGAACATGGATAGATGGCAATATGGACATTATGCATGTTATTTCATTTTGTTCCTACATCTAAAATTATGGTTTCTATGGCAACAAATAGACTAGAAATACTGCTGAAAATGGTGGTTTTCTGGATCCTTATAACTTATAAAGTTCTTAATATTTTTAGCTCCACTGGCCAGAGGCCAGCGGGGCTTATGTCATGGTCCTGTGTCTGTCGTACGTGCGTCTGTGCGTGCTTGCGTTCGTGTGTTAACTTTTTCTTTCAACATCTTCTTCTTCTGAACTACAAGTCCAATTCTGATAAAACTTCTCACAAATGTTCCTGGGATGAACCTCTTTCAAATTAGTTCAAATTATGCCTTTGGGGTCAAATTTGACCCCGCCCCGGGGGTCAATAAATTGAACATATGCTTAAATAAAGCCTATTTTGTGCACACTTTAAAAATCTTCTTGTCCATAACCATTGGGTTACATGCTTGAGTACATTTCAAGCCATGCGCATTGCACTTTTTTTTCGCATAAAAAACAGTGTAGGGATACAGGGCCATCATGGCCCTCTTGTTTCATGAAACTTGGAACATGGATAGATGGCAATATGGACATTATGCACATCATTTCATTTTGTTCCTATGTCAAAAATTCTGGTTGCTATGGCAACAAATAAAAAAAATATTCTGACAATGGTGGAATTTCTGACAATAGTGGAGCCGGTAGGGGACTTTTATTGCTTGGCAATAGTCTTGTTTCTCTTTCTTTTGTGTACAATGGTGACATGTACTATAACAGATATAATGATAATTTGTAGAACAAGAAGTTTATCTGTAAAAATTTGTAAATCAAAAGGTTCAGTTAAAAAGTAAATAGCTTCCACTACATGAACAGTATTTGAAGTATTCCTAATTAAAACATGATTGATTAATGCAGTATAGAAAGTTAATATTAGAATCATAGTATTATTATTTAATATTTTAGTAGTCAGAGCAGAGAAGAAGGATAATGCAATTTATATGAAGTCCCGTGGGGTAACAATATAGGAATCCTGGTACCTGTAGATACAAAGTACATAGAGCATTGATTTATGGGCTGCATCTGTGTTGTTTTATTGGGGAATAATTTTACAGATGGGAAAATAAGCAAAGCCAATTAGGTTGGAGGTACTTGCTTGGCAGAACTGTCCAGGGTATAATTATGCTATAATTAACTGATTGCAGAGATGTAATACTTAAGTTAACTGATTGCAGAGGTGTAGGTTATATTTAAGAGAAACCCAAAATGTGAAATGATGTATTTAAATTGTGACTCAGTATAGTCCTGGATGCTTATTGTGTCCTTTCATTGAATATGATTAGTAATTGATCAGTAGAACAATCCCAATAATTGATGTGGCTGACAATGCTTTACAGGGAAATAAGGCCTATAATGGAATCACCATTTAAGTCTGTTCATCTGTCTGTTTGTCCAAAAACCCAAAGCAGGCATTCTTGTACACTTTTCAATGTACACCATTCAACGTTGCAGGAATTGTTCCTGAATATGTTGTGCATGCAAATTTGTATCGTCCTATGTTAACAACTCCAAACGTTATGCCTCTTTTTCAATAATAACATGCTGCTAATTACAACACTGTTTGCATATAGCCATTTACACTTTGCTTCTGAGTGGGAAAGGGTTCAATTATTGTAGCATTTGAGCCTCATTGTGGGGAAACTACCCGGTAGGTTAAATGCATGTGCATAAATTGTCGTTGTAAATCAGCCTGTACAGGCTCTGTGTAGGTTCTTTCCTAAAAGCTCATGTAAACATCCCTATGTCATATGCACTTTTCTCATGGTTGGTTCTCATGTCTTCAGTTCAAGGAGATCAACCATGCCCACAAAGTACTCACTGACAACACAAAGCGTGGTATCTACGACCGCTATGGTTCACTGGGCCTGTACGCAGCTGACATGGTTGGGGATGAAAACGTGAATACCTATCTAGTTCTGACCAGTGGCTGGTGCAAGGTAAGAGCATCCAGGAAGTCAGGCCTAAATGCATTTGCAATAAGTATCATGCCAGATCAGGGATGACACTTTCCACTTAAACTGGATTTCCTGTTAGAAGAGAATTTCTTGAAGCAAAAATTCAATGAAAGTGGAAAGTGTCATCCTTGATTAGCCCTTTGCAAACTGCCTTAATTCTTATTATGATTTAGAATCTTTATTGTCCCCTTCAGGTGAAACCGGAGGGGACTTATGGTTTGCGCTCCGTGTGTCAGTCTGTCAGTTCGTCACACTTTTCTGGATCCTGCAATAACTTAAAAAGTTCTTCATATTTTTTCATGAAACTTGAAATATGGACAGATGGCAATATGGAGATTATGCACGTCAATCCATTTTGTTCCTACATAAAAAATTGTGGTTGCTATGGCAACAAATGTAAAAAAAATACAAAAAAAATACTGACAATGGTGGAGTTTCACCGGTAGGGGACCATATTGCTTGACAATCTCTTGTTAAACATATTATAGTTACCCAGAAAATGGTAGTTTTAAGGGGCCTTTTCACAGATTTTGGCATGTATTGAAGTTTGTCATTAAATGCTTTATATTAATAAATGTTAACATTGGGTCTAAAAATCTCCAGTAAAAAAACAAGAATACAATTAAAGAATTAAAAAAAAGTAATCCTCAACGGGGCTCGAACCACTGACCCCTGGAGCCATGGAGCAAAAGTCTACCGCTCTATCCACTAGACCATCCACTCTCATACCATGACTGTTGTTTTTTTTACGTTATATATGCAATTCTGGTAGTATAAAAAAATACGACAACAAAAGAATTCTCCAAATTATTCAATTGTTTAGCATTGCAACGCTTTATAATTTTCAGGTTTTTAAATCGTCAAAAGATGCACATAATGGACATTTTAGAGCATGGTAAATGTTCAGTATTACTGTTTCCTCACAAATATCATAACTTCAAGGAAAATTTGCGAATCTGAAACAATTTTTTTTCAGTTTTGCCAATTTACCAAAGCGTGAAAAGGCCCCTTTAATATCATCAAATGCTCATTTTTGCATTTAGAGTGTGTAAGTTATTTATTAAGAGAGCATTAATTCTGAATTGTTAACTGTAATTTCAGGCCTTTGTAATATTCTGTGGTGTGATCACTGGTTGTTACTGCTGCTGCTGCTGCTGTTGCTGCTGCAATTTCTGCTGTGGAAAGTACAAACCAAAGGATGAAGATGATGACTATGCTAATATTCATGTACGTTTAGTTAATGCTTGAAAGGCATTTTTTAGGGAGAAGGACTCAATCAAAATTGGAATTGTCAACTTATAAATTGTTCTAAAAATGTAAGATGTTAGGTAAATGCAAAATGCTATTAATGATAACTTTTTTGTGGTAACAATGTTTTTAGTCGTAGTCTAATTTAACTTAAAATGCCAAAATCAAATTATGTTGAATAGTAATCTAAATAGTCTATCTAAAAACATGATTATACATTTATTATAGTTCAACCTGTCAGTAAAAAAAATGGAACAGCATTTTTTGCACCAACGATTTTAGTGATTCCATTAACACTTGAACATTGTCTTATCATATATAGTTTTTGATTTTTAATATTCTTAGATTTCAGGGATTCTTGTCATGTTCAGTTTTTATGCCCCCGTTTGGTAGTCATATAGCGGTCGGACTGTTCCCATCTCAGTTCATTCGGAATTCTGTTTTCTGGAGTTTTTTTATGCAACGCTTTAAGATATAGAGCTGATTTTTGGTATGTGAGTCTACCGACATGACATACTTATAAAGTGTGAGTTTCGTTGCTGTCAATTAATTTTTGGCAAAGTAATGAGCCTTTGACTTCGAAAGTTTACGTTTTCTGGAGGTTTTTACGAATTGCTCTCAGATATGTAGCTGACTTATGGAGTTTACCTACATGACCTACAGATGAAGTGTGAGTTTTGTTCTGGTCCATTGAATTTTGGCAAAGGTATTTACCTTGGACTTTGATACGTTCCGTTTTCCAAAGATTTTTTACAAAATGCTTTCAGATATTGAGCTGATTTTTATCCCGAAGGTGGGCATACAGTGATCACACTGTCTGTCCATCTGTCAATCTGTCTGTATGTCCGTCACACTTTTTTGAAAAATGCTCATAACTTCTATGTCGCTTCAGATGTAACCTTCATGCATGCATCTGTATATGGACAAGGCCTTTCCATACGGTTACAAATGTTTACCCCTTTGATCTTGACCTTGAACTTAGGGTCCACGTTTAGGTTTCGAAATCTGCATATAGGTTTTGAAAAATGCTCATAACTTCTATGTCTCTTCAGAATTAACCTTCATATTTGGTATGCATGTGTATATGGAATATGCCTTTCCATACGCAAGGTTTTGAAATCTGCGTTTAGGTTTCTATCAAAGTGTTTTTCGGGGGCATATGTCATCCTTTGGAGACAGGTCTTTGAGCTATGTATATGACTCACAGATGAAGTGTGAGTTGTGTTTTGGTCTATTTATTTGTGGCAAAGTTATGGGCGTTTGTCTAAAATACTGCTAAATTATGGGGCATTGTATTTTACAAACACAGCTTATTGGACAAAAACATTTCAACATAAATATTAAGTACATAAAACAGTCATCACATACCTGACAAGCAAAAGTTTGTTGTTGTTGTTTTTTTATATGAGCCACATTCTGGGAAACTGGGCTTTATTTATGTGCATAAAGCCTGTGCAGTTTTCACAGGCTAATCAAGGACTACGCTTTCCGTCTAAACTGGATTTTCTAATGGAGAGACTTCCTTTGAACAAAGAATTTTAATAATGGGGAAAGTGAAGTACCTGATAAGCATGTGTGGACAACTTTAAGCACATGCAATAAGCCCAGTTTTCCAAGAATATTACTCATCCTCACTGCATTACTGCAAATCTTTCCAAACCCACATTTGAGGTGTTTTAATTTATATTACCCAAACATTTCAACATTAATATTATTTACCTGAAACCTTTGGCTAAAAACTGATGTTGCATAGTGTTAACCTACTGACTTTGTTGTTGTTATTTATATCTGTGCAGAATCTTCCAAACCATATTGTTTTGATTTCTAGGAGGAAGACAGCAGCAGCCCAGAGGCAGATGATGGCCCCATAACTTGCCAGCCCCCTGGGGCTGAGGGGGTAGGGTCCATTGAGTCCAAAGCCACACCCCTACCCCCACCCCCTAGTTACACCGAGACCACCAATCTCACAGCTGAACAAAAGTCAGTGTATGGTAGCAGCCATGAGTCAGACAGTAAAACCTCACTGCTTGATAAAAAACCTACGTCTTACCAGGACAGTAAATAATCAAGGTCAAAGTTAGACAAAGTCAGCTTAAGATAAACAATATATTGTGTTAAATTCTTATTAACTAAGTGTTATCTTGCCTGTTTTACATCTGTAAAAATCCCTACCCTCATTAAAAGTTTATCTTCTTCCACATGAAAACAAAATAAAGCTCCCTAAAGTTGGCCCTCAGGTTGCTCAGGTGAGCTTTTGTGACCGGTCTTTGTCCGTCGTCTGTCCGTCCGTCCACATTTGTTTGTAAACACTCTAGAAGCCACATTTATTGTCTGATCTTCATGAAACTTAGTCAGAAACTTTGTCCCAATGAAATCTCGGTCGAGTTCGAAACTGGGTCGTGCTGGGTAAAAAAGTAGGTCACAAGGTCAAAAAAAAAATTAAAAAATGTAAACACTGTAGAAGTCACATTTCATGCCCAATCTTCATGTAACTTTGTCAAAATGTTTGTCTTAATGATATGTTGGTTGAGTTCAAAAGTGGTTCTGGTCCGTTGAAAAACATGGCTGCCAGTGGGCGGGGCAGTTTTCCTTATTTGGCTATAGAGAAACCTTGTAAACACACTAGAAGTCACAAATTTTGCCCAGTCATCATGAAAGTTTGACAAAACATTGGTTTTATTGATATCTCGGATGAGTTCGAAAATGGTCCAGATTGGTGAAAAACATGGCGGCCAGTGGGCGGGGCATTTTCTCTATATGTATATAGTAAAAACATGTGAACACTCTAGAAGTCACATTTTTGGCCCAATTTTCATGAAATTTGGTCAGAACATTTGTTTCCTTGATACTAGAGTTGAGTTAAAAATGGTTCCGGTCAGTTTAATAATATGGCTGCCGGGGGGGGGGGGGCAGTTTTCTTATATTTATATAGTAAAAAAAGCTTGTGAACACTCTAGAAATCACAATTTTTGCCCAATCATCATGAAACTTGGTGAAATGATTGGTTTTATATATATCTCAGATGAGTTTGCAAATGGTCCCAATTGGTAAAAAAACATGGCCGCCAGGCGGGGGGCAGTTATCCTTATGTGACTAGAGAGAAACCTTGTGTTTGAACACTATAGAAGTCTTTTTTTTTGCCTAATCATCGTGAAACTTAGTCAATACATTGGTTTTATTGATTTCTCTGACACGTTGAAAAATGGCTCAGATCGGTGAAACACACTTTTTAGCTCACCTGATTGCTCAGGTGAGGTTTAAGAAGTGGTCTTTGTCGGCCGTCCGTTCGTCCACATTTGGTTTGTAAACACTCTAGCATTCACACTTCTCAAGTATTCTTTATGAAAATTGCTGAAAGATCTCAGTCAAGTTTGATAATGAGCAAAATCCCATAATTAATGCCATAATTATTGCCCTTAGATTGTCCAAATTTTCATTATATTATACAAAATCCTTGTAAACCCTCTAGAGGTCACAATTTAGTTTCAGATTTTATGAATCTTGGTCAAAATATTTATTTTTGTAAGCAAAGTTTGATGTTTGGTAAGGGGGGTCAACTCAAAATAAAGGTCACCAGGTAAATTCTTACAAAAACAAAAACACTATACGCCAGAGTTATGGTTCAATAATGATGAAACTTTACCAGGATGTTTGTCTGGACAATATCTAGGTCAAGTTTGAGGTTTGGTAAAGATTAAATGAACCGAATCCTCTCAGGTGAGCTTACGAGGGCCATCTTGTTAATTCTAAGGCCCACAGGATAAATCTCCTTCCCAGCACCACATATATTCTCAATATATACTTGTTTTGTGTCTAGTTCATTATTTAGCTGGTTAGATTGGTGTGTTAATTGTTTTCAAAAATGTGATAACTGTACATGTAATGAGATAGAAGATCCTCTTTCTTAGTGCTGAATGATGTTCTTTGAGAAAAATCTATGTTTTAAGATGTGGGGGCCAATGTATGTGCTGTCTTAGATGTATTCTAAGTTTTGAAATATATGTATGTTTTGCATCAGGATTCCCTATTGTTGATATAATTGGGTAGCATATTTTCATAGGTTAAATAATTTGTATGACATGTTTTGTTTTCTTCCTGCATAAGCAAATGAAACCTTTTTTCTTGTATATCAGGATGATTTCAAATGCTTTCAATTTTGCTTGGCATGTTTGGCTACATTTGTATAATATGTGAAGCTAAAATATGAAGTTTATATTCATTTGTGTTCAAAACCAAATGATAATGTTATGAGTACTGGAATTTATACGAAACTCATAACAGTTTCTTTTTATTGGACGCATTAAACTTGTGTAGGTGCAATAGATTATCAAAATATTTCATTCTTATGTATTTATGTTTGTATGAAATGATTTTTGTGTGTTCCTGAGATGATGTAAGTCAGAAACTTTCATGGAGCATTTTAAAATAAAAAGTTAAATCTAATCTGGATAATGATTACCAATATTTGTGCAGATTGCAGCAACAACTGTGTTTTACAATTGAAAGTTACATTTCATAAAGTTTTTTAGTCTGTTTATCTTTATTGAGCAACTTGAACTATCATGTTGGATTGCTTTTGTTTTGAAAATGTTCATGTGCAGGATTTTGCAAAAAACGGGCTTAATATATGTACATACATTAAAGTAGTGTCTCATATTAGCCTGTATGGATGTTTGCTAAGAAGAGACTTTCTTGAAACAAAAAAAAAGCAAAAAGTGTTGTTCAACATAAGCCTATGTGGACTGCACACTGGGACAGCACTTTAGGCACATGCATTAATGCCCCAGAAGGAGTCTCCAATTTAGATTTCATTTACTAGGATAAGTCTTGTTATGACTTACATATCAGTGATAAAATTGACTGACATGACTGTTATAATCTTATTGTTATTTCTGATATCGATTTTGTTGGTCCAATGACCACAGCGTGAATTCTATATTGGAACCTGTGCATTTGTCAACATTCTTAAGTCGGAATTAAGTGGTATTTCATTATGTTTGTACAAGTTTGTATCTTTTGTATGCTTTTAAAAATTGAGCATTACATTTCAGCGCTGCAACCCAGAAGCAATACACGTGAGTGGGACACATTGAAGCTTACACAGGACAGCTGACATTCCTTGCTTCACTAACTTTTCAATTGAAGTATTGCAATAACAGATTTCATGGGTTGTTTTATGAGCCATGTCATGCAAAAATGGGTCCTATGCCATAAAGCTCCAGACCAGCTTGCTCAATGTAGCAGTCTGATCAGGAGCGGCCTTGTCTGACGCAAGGTTTTAACCCTTTGCATGCTGAAAAATTTGTTGTCTGCTAAAATGTTGTCTGCTGAATTTCTAAAATTATTATTTTCTTCGTTTTTTTTTCAAAGAATACTATCAGAATAGCAAACAGTTTGGATCCAGATGAGACGCCATGATCTGTGGCGTCTCATCTGGATCCAAACTGTTTGCAAAGGCCTTCAAAATTCGGTTTCAGCACTAAAAGAGTTAAGGTATCATTTGTGGATAGGGTAGCTCCTGACCTGACTGGGTGGATGTGCAGGCTTGTTGGGATATACTTTGGTTGCAAATGGTATTAGACCCATTTTAGAAAGATGTGGCTCATTTTATTATTGGATACTTGTTTGAAATGCAGTTATAAGTGCAACAACATATAATATTAAGTTGTGTTAGCAGAAGACAATTTTGAACTTTAATAATTGTCTTGTTTGTTTGCTATACAAATGTCTGTAGATACATTTCTTACTTATAGTTTTATATCTTTTATAGATGAACAATATTTATTTGTATACTTGTTATGTTAAACCTATTCACTTTAAATTGTTTCCAATACTTACAACACTAGTACATTAAGCTTGACTTGTCACATTTTGACATTCCTGTTTTCATTTTCTGTCTGCATAGATAAAATGAATTTAGGCTTGTTTTAGTTTGTGCGTAAGTTTTTTAAAATTAATTCTGGGGTTAGTGTGAGGTATGGCCATCTTCACACGGGATCAAACCCCGAAATGCTTGTCATTTAGTGTTCCAAGGCAGTAAATCAGAAAGTGTTTAGTTTTATAGTTTGATATCTTGTACAAGTATTATAAATTAATAGATCTGAGGATGGTTTCAAATTAATTTTATTTTAACACCAAATGCATGCTTTAAATTGTGGTATTGATGGCAGACAAACTGTTTTTCCTATTTCATTTTTGTTGGTGTCTGATAAGAATTCACATTGAATAACGCAACATTCTCTGTAGTGTCACTGGAAGTTCATTGTTGTCACTTTGTTTACGCAAATCAACTTCACATAAGGTTCGTAATTTCTTTATCCATGTTTTGCACCATACAATCGATCTTTATTAAACATGTTAAGTTATTGAAATTTTCAGGAAAGTGTACTGTGTGCGATATAGATTCAAAAATGAAATAACATGGGATTTAATAGGCGGAAAGTGTTGACCCTGATTAGCTTGCAGACAAACAGATTAACCCTTTCAGCGCTGGAACCGAATTTTAAAGGCCTTTGCAAACAGTTTGGATCCAGATGAGACGCCACAGAACGTGGCGTCTCATCTGGATCCAAACTGTTTGCTATTCTGATCTAAAAAAATCGAAGAAAATGCTAATTTTAGAAATTCAGCAGACGACATTTTAGCAGAAGACAAATTTCCCAGCATGCAAAGGGTTAATGTGGGATGACACTACTTACATACATTAAGCCCCATTTTCCGAGAGCGACGCTCATATAAACTCATCAATAATCAAACTGGAATACTATGTACACAATATAACCATAATATTGAGCCATGCAGATTTCAATGGGGTGGTTTGACTGTTAATTGTTAGAACAGATGACCTTTAATTATTCATTGTTTACTATTGTTAGATGTGCTGTGTGTGTGTTGTGAACATTTGGCACCTTTCTATTTATAAGCAGTGGGATTTTTGTATTAACAAAGTTTTGCATAAAACAACTTTTTGTTATTTTCTAAAGCTTATATGTTTATGTATTAAACATCGGTATGTACAATGGAATAGGTATACATTTTGCTTTTGGCTTTTTCATTTAAATTAATTTTACCAGTGTCTATTTTTTTAGTTTTGTGCAATAGTCTAAACACAAATCACTTAAAATATAACCATTAAATGCAATTAAAATTGTGAGCATTCTATGTCACAAGTTTTTTTATATATACAAAAAATTTAGTAAACATAATGATAGTTTTGGGATTATTGGCATTTGTAGTATAACATAGATGTTGTAGGAAACATGTGCTTATAGCTTCTGTTTAAGATTTCATCCCGAGTAATTTTCTATAGTTAAGATGCATGTGATGGTCAAGTCTTTGGCAATTACTGCACCTGTAATGGATCTGAGTGCATGATGGCCCTTTTGTTTGTTCTATTATGTGTTTGTACTTACTGAAAAAAGATCTAATGTAAAAATTGTTCAATTGAATCAATGTTCATGTTTATAGTTTTCTGAAATGAAATTGATTTTTTTTAAACAAGAAAAAAGTACACCAAATAGATTTTTTACATTAGAATGTTTTTGTCTTCAATTTTTATGCCCCCCTTCGAAGAAGAGGGGGTATATTGTTTTGCTCATGTCAGTCCGTCCGTATGTCTGTATGTCCGTCCACCATATGGTTTCCGGATGATAACTCAAGAACGCTTAGGCCTAGGATCATGAAACTTCAAAGGTACATTGATCATGACTCGCAGATGACCCCTATTGATTTTGAGGTCACTAGGTCAAAGGTCAAGGTCACGGTTACCCGAAAAAGTAAAATGGTTTCCGGATGATAACTCAAGAACGCTTATGCCTAGGATAATGAAACTTCATAGGTAGATTGATAATGACTGGCAGATGACCCCTATTGATTTTCAGGTCAGTAGGTCAAAGGTCAAGGTGACCCGAAATAGTAAAATGGTTTCCGGATGATAACTCAAGAACCCTTATGCCTGGGATCATGAAACTTGATAGGTAGATTGATCATAACTCGCAGTTGACCCTTATTAATTTTCAGGTCACTATATCAAAGGTCAAGGTCAAATGGTTTCTGGATGATAACTCAAGAACCTTAATGGCTACGATCATGAAACTTTATAGGTACATTTATCATGACTCGCAGATGACCCCTATTGGTTTTGAGGTCACTAGGTCAAGGTCACGGTGACCAGAAATAGTAAAATGGTTTCCGGATGATAACTCAAGAACGCATATGCCTAGGATCATGAAACTTCATAGGTACATTGATCATGACTCGCAGATGATCCCTATTGATTTTCAGGTCACTAGGTCCAAGGTCAAGGTCACGGTGACCCGAAATAGTAACATGGTTTCCTGATGATAACGGAAGAACGCTTACGCCTAGGATCAGGAAACTAGATAGGTAGATTGATCATGACTCGCAGATGACCCCTATTGATTTTCAGGTCACTAGGTCAAAGGTCAAGGTTATGTTGATCCGAAATAGTAAAATGGTTTCCGGATGATAGCTCAAGAACGCTTATGGCTAATATCATGAAACTTCATAGGTTCATTGATCATGACTTGCAGATGACCTGTATTGATTTTCAGGTCACTAGGTCAAAGGTCAAGGTCACAGTGGCAAAAAACATGTTCACACAATGTCTGTCACTACAACAGAGAGCCCATATGGGGGGCATGCATGTTTTACAAACAGCTCTTGTATATATATTGTCATCACCTGTGTCTGATTTTATGACATTTTGAATGTTCAACCATGTTGACAAGTTTTTGTATTTTCAGCAATTAAGTTAAAACTCACATATAATTAATGTAGATGTGAATATTTCGTTTTGTTATTGATATTTTTGACAACATATTAATATGTAAATAAAATTTAAAAAAATGTATGCCTTTTTTTCTAGCAAAGATTAGTTTTAATATTTCATTTCATGGACTATTCTAGGAACCACTTCTCAGTGCTTGTCTTATCATATGAGCCTCAAATTGGAAAACTGAGCAAAGTGAACATGCATAAAGTGTCGTCTCAGATTAGCCTGTGAAGTGTGCACTGGACAATTATGATTGTCTTTTTCATGCTTTTATAGATTTTTACTTCATCTATTTTTTGCAAAAATTATGAGCTATTGTCATCACCTGAGCATCCGCGTCGGCATCTGGTTAAGTTTTGTGTTTAGGTCCACTTTTCTCATAAAGTATCAAAACTGTTGCATTCAATCATGGCACACTTACTGTCATGATTGGTTAAGTTTTGTGTTTAGGTCCACTTGATTCCTAAAGTATCAAAGCTATTGCTTTCATACTTGCAACACTTACTTACTTACTATTATAAGGGGACTGTGCATGCAAAGTTATGTAACTCTGACTGGCATTTTGACAGAATTATGGCCTGTTATATACTTAGAAAATTGAAAATTTGGTTAAGTTTGATGTTTAAGTCCACTTTATTCCCAAATTATCAAAGCTATTGCTTTCATACTTGCAACACTTACTATCAAAAGGAGTCGGTGCAGGTAAAGTTATGTAACTCAGACTGGCATTTTGACAGAATTGTGGCCACTTTTATACTTAGAAAATTGAAAATTTGGTTAAGTTTTGTGTTTTGGTCCTTTTTACTCCTAAAGTATCATCACTATTGCTTTCAGACTTGCAACTCATGCTTACTATCATAAGGGGACTGTGCAGGCAAAGTTATGTAATTCTGGTTGGCATTTTGACAGAATTATGGCCCTTTTAAGCTCGTCAATTATATATGAAATATATATAGTGGAGCTATCCTACTCACCCCAGCGTCGGCGTTCCGTTCCGTGCCATGCCGTGCCGTCAGCATGCAAATGTTAGTTTTCGTACTACCCCAATTATTTTCATTGTCCCTTGACATATTGCTTTCATATTTTGCATACTTGTTAACCAACATCACCCCAACCTATAAGCAAGAGCAGACAACTCTATCAAGCATTTTGTCATAATTATTGCCCCTTTTATACTTAGAATATGCATATTATTGATAAATCTATGTTAAAGTTTGCATACTACCCCAAATATTTCCTATATCCTTTGACATATTGCTTTTATATGGTGCATACTTGTTTACCAACATGACCCCAACCTATAAACAAGAGCAGACCACTGTATCAAGCATTTTGACATAATTATAGCCCCTTTTACACTTAGATAATTGAACATTTTGCTTCAATTGCCTTAATTTCTTTATTTATGATCACATTTTATTATAACTTTGACAAAACAACACTTACCTGAATACCACAATGGATTCCACCCAAACAATACCCCACGCCCCTACCCAGAATCCCTCCCCCCCAACCTCCTCCCCCCCCCCAATTTATTTTTTTTAAACATCATCTAATAAACTACCCCACCCCACATTATACCCCCCTCTCACCCCCTACCCCCCACCCCAATTTTTTTTTTAAACATCATCTTATAAATTACCACACCCCACATTATACCCCCCTCTCATCCCCCCTAACCCCCGCCCCAAATTTATAAAAAAATTTTCCTTTTTTTATTTTTTAAAGATCGTCTTATAAATGACCACATCCCACATTATACCCCCTCTCAACCCCCCCCCCCAAAAAAATATTTTTCTTAGCTCACCTGAGCACAACGTGCTCATGGTGAGCTTTTGTGATCGCTTTTTGTCTGTTGTCTGTTGTCCTTTGTGCGGCGTCAACATTTGCCTTGTTAACTCTCTAGAGGCCACATTTATTGTCCAATCTTCATGAAATTTTGTCAGCAGATTGGTTTCAATGATATCTTGGATGAGTTCGAAAATGGTTACGTTTGCTTGAAAAACATGGCTGCCAAGGGGCGGGGCATTTTTCCTCATATGGCTATAGTAAAATCTTGTTACCACTCTAGAGGCCACATTTATTGTCTGTTCTTCATAAAACTTGGTCAGAAGATTCATCCCAATAATATCTTGGACGAGTTTGAAAATGATGCCAGTTGGTTGAAAAACATGGCCGCCAGGGGGCGGGGCAGTTTTCCTTATATGGCTATAGTAAAACCTTGTTAACACTTTAGAGGCCACATTTATTTTCCGATCTTCATGAAACTTGCTCAGAAGATTTGTGCCACTGATAACTTGGATGAGTTCAAAAATGGTAACCTTTGCTTGAAAAACATGGCTGCCAAGGGGTGGGGCATTTTTACTTATGTGGCTTTATATGGCTATAGTAAAATCTTGTTAACACTCTAGAGGTCACATTTATTGTCCGATCTTCATGAAACTTGGTCAGAGGATTCATCCCAATAATATCTTGGACGAGTTTGAAAATAATGCCGGTTGGTTGAAAAACATGGCCACTAGGGGGTGGAGCATTTTTCCTTATATGGCTATAGTAAAACCTTGATAACACTCTAGAGGCCACATTTATTTTCCAATCTTTATGAAACCGATCTTTATGAAACTTGCTCAGATGATTTGTCCCACTGATATCTTGGATGAGTTCAAAGATGGTAACCTTTGCTAGAAAAACATGGCTGCCATGGGGTGGGGCATTTTTTCTTACATGGCTATATCTGGCTATATTTAAATCTTGTTAACACTCTAGAGGCCACATTTATTGTCCTATCTTCATGAAACTTGGTCAGAAGATTCATCCCAATAATATCTTGGACGAGTTTGAAAATGATGCTGGATGGTTGAAAAACATGGCCGCCAGGGGGCGGGGCATTTTTCCTTATATGGCTTTAGTAAAACCTTAACACTCTAGAGGCCAAATTTATTGTCCAATCTTGATGAAATATGGTCAGAAGATTTGTCTGAATGATAGCTTGGATGAGTTAGAAAACGGTTACGTGTGCTTGAAAAACATTTTGGGCATTTTTCCTTATATGGCTATATAAGGCTATAGTAAAATCTTGTTAGCACTGTAGAGGCCACATTTATAGTCGGATCTTCATGAAACTTGGTCAGAAGATTCATACCAATAGTATTTTGGACGAGTTAAAAAATGATGCCGGCTGGTTGAAAAACATGGCCAACACAGGGGGGGGGGGGGGGGTGCTATTTTCCTTATATGGCTGTAGTAAAATCTTGTTAACACTCTAGAGGTCACATTTATTTTCTGATCATCATGAAACTTCGTCAGAAGATTTGTCCCAATGATATCTTGGATGAGTTTGAAAATGGTTTTGGTTGCTTTAAAAACATATCCACCAGGGGCGGAGCATTTTTCCTTATAATGGCTTTATAATGGCTATAGTAAAACCTTGTTAACACTCTAGAGTGAAATTTGGTCAGAAGATTGGTCTTTATGATATCTTGGATGAGTTTGAAAATAATTATGTTTGCTTAAAAAAAATGGCTTCCAAGGGGGGGGGGGCATTTTTCCTTATATGGCTATAGTAAAATCTTGTTAACACTCTAGAGGCCACATTTACTGTCCGATCTTCATGAAACTTGGTCAGAAGATCCATCCCAATAATATCTTGGACGAGTTAAAAAATGATCTTGGTTGGTTTAAAAACATGACTGCCAGGGGGCAGGGCATTTTCCTTATATGGCTATAGTAAAACCTTGTTAACACTCTAGAGGCCACATTTATTTTTCGATCTTTGTGAAACTTGGTCAGAAGATTTGTCCCAATAATATCTTGTTATCTCAGGTGAGCGACTTTGGGACTTTCAGGCACTCTTGTTTTTATTTTTTTCCTTTTTTATTTTTTTAAAAGATCGTCTAATAAATTATTGAACATGAACAATTTCCCCATGATGGCTTACGTTATACTGTCAAGCACTCAAATAGTCGAGCGCCCTGTCCTCTGACAGCTCTTGTTTACTTAGAAAATTGAAAATTTGGTTAAGTTTTGTGTTTTGGTCCACATTACTCCTAAAGTATCATAGCTATTGCTTTAACACTTGGAACACTCGGTAATTATTATTAGGGGACCGTACAGGACAAGTTGCATAACTCTGGTTGGCATTTTGATGGAATTATGGCCATTTTTGCTTTCCATTTGTTTCTTATTTTTGAAAGATCATCTAATAAATGACCACACACCCACTCCACCCAACCCCTCCCCCCTTTCTGATTGAAGTATCTAAATAGATCCCTTCACCCCATCTGCACCCGCTAGGCTGTGCTCTTGTTTGAATATATGAAGTCTCTTCTAAACGTAAATCCAGTTCAGGCGTAAAGTGACGTCCATGATTAGCCTGGTCGGACTGCAAAGGCACACTTTATGAATATGCAATTGGAATGGTTTTATGCTCCCGAATCAAATGATCGGGGGTATATTGTTTTGGGCCTGTCTGTCATTGTATGTGTGTGTGTGTCACTGTATCCCAAAACTTTAATCAAAACTTTAATATTGGTCATAACTATTGCAATATTGATGATAGCAACTTGATATTTGGCATGCATGTGTATCTAATGGAGCTGCACATTTTGAGTGGTGAAAGGTCAAGGTCATCCTTCAATGTCAAAGGTCAAAAAAACTAATCCAAGGGAAGTAACAAGCTTTAAATTTGCTTATTTATTTCACTTGAATTGTCATCGGCTACACAGAGTTGAGAATGTTCACAGTACATTTTCGTTGAGGAACACAGTATATGGAG
Organism: Dreissena polymorpha; assembly: GCF_020536995.1. Taxonomy (NCBI): domain Eukaryota; kingdom Metazoa; phylum Mollusca; class Bivalvia; order Myida; family Dreissenidae; genus Dreissena; species Dreissena polymorpha. Next base: position 138,060,146 of record NC_068355.1, on the reverse strand, counting down.
ACATTTTTCACAGAATGCAACATTCCGCGTGAATCCCTGATGGAGGTTTGAGCCTGGGTGTTGTTGATATCTGGTAGCATTTTATTTACGTCACCCTCTGGCTGGACTACAGCGGACATGCTGGCCATAGCTGGATGGACCCCGAGAAGGTAGCCGGGTTTCTGATTAGTGACAGCAGCGGACTTCTTCGTCTTATTGGGTGCAGAGTTATTTCCGGGATTAGTGCTTAAACTCAGGAGCTGAGATTCCGCCGATGATTCCAATTCAGATTTACCAGATACATCGTCAGTGATAACTGGTTCCTGTATGATATTGTGCGAGTCAAAGCGTTCCTCTGTATCTTGTGAGGGTGAGCACGCCGAGAGTTGCTGGAACCACTCCTCTAGATGGGCCGCAACATCAGCATTTCTGGGGCCGCGTAGCGTGCTTTGCCAATCTGGAAAGGCATTTTTTCCACTGACAAAAACACACACCGCCACTATTTCGAATACTATTTAAACTTAAATTTCTTACATGGTCGAAACATTTTATATACGAGTCCAATATTGTATTAAATTCCCCGATACTTTTACGTTTCACTTAAATGAACTAAAAATGATTTAAATTATGCATTATCTATCTATCATCTATCTATCTATCTATCTGTCTGTCTTCTGTCTGTCTGTCTGTCTGTCTGTCTGTCCTGTCTGTCTGTCTGTCTGTCTGTCTGTTCTATCTATCTATCTATCTATCTATCTATCTATCTATCTATCTATCTATCTATCTATCTATCTATCTATCTATCTATCTATCTATCTATCTATCTATCTATCTATCTATACTGTCTAACTCCCCTTGCGGGTATTATTGACAGGTGCGCAGTCAGTGCAAGATAAAAGTGTTAGAAGTGAATAATTGAGAAAGATAAAAGTATGTTCGATTAATCATGCATGGTGAAGTGATTTAAAGTTAAAACTGATAAAAACATGTCTCTCGGAGTTCAAGGGGCAAAAGGGGAAAGCAGGGACCGCTTAAACCCTTCAAGATCAGGATGTAATACTGTAGTGGCAGGGAGGTTGTTCCACATCACAATAGCACTTGGAAAAAATGAAAAATTATAATAATTTGCAGTGGTATGGATCTGTCTGAAAGAGAGGGGGTGCATGTGACGAGTGAATCTGGTGGGTCGCTCGATATATGATGGCAGCGGCACGGCTACTAAACCTTGAACAATTTTGAAAAAGATTATTAATTTAGTGTCATTTCGTCTGTCTTGTAGGGTCTGCCAACCAAGTTCCTGTTGCATGGAGGTGACACTGTCATATGGAGAATAATTATGCTTGACCCAGCGGACTGCTCGACGCTGTACTTTTTCAATTTTTTGTTTATTTTGTTAAGTGTGAGGACTCCATACGGAAGAAGCATATTCAACCTGTGGTCTAACTATTGTCTTGTGTGCCAGCTGGCGAATGTTCGAATTTCTTGTCTGTATGTTCCTGCGTAGAAAACCAAGAGATTTATTAGCGTTATTTGTAATTATATTTATATGGGTGTTCCAGGAAAGGCCTTTTGAGATGTCTACACCTAAGTATTTTGCATTGTCAACAGTTTCTAGTATTTGTCCATGGAGTCTGTAATTAAAAGAGAATTTTGATTTATTTCTGGTTATGTTTTAAACTTGGCATTTACTTGGGAATCCATGTCCCAAAGATGTTCCCATTTCATAAGTTTATCAAGATCTTCTTGTAGAGTATGGCAGTCATGCATATTGTTGATTGTTAGATAAACGGCAGTGTCATCTGCAAATAAGCGAACTTGAGAAGTAATAGATTGAGGTAAGTAATTTATATAAAGAAGAAAAAGTAACGGACCAAGCACAGACCCTTGTGGTACCCCAGATGTCACTGGTACCTCGGATGATAAGTCTCCATCTAGAGCATCACGTTGAGTACGACCTATAAGGAATGATTTGATCCATGAGAGAGTATCTTTATCCGCACCATGTTCCTGTAATTTGAAAAGCAGTTTGAGATGGTTCACTTTGTCGAAATCGTAACGCTTTACTGAAATCAAGCAATATTAGATCAGATTGTTTTCCAGATGACATATTTCGTGCCAGGTCATCAATGAGTTGTAGAAGTTGTGTTTCGCAGGAACGCTTTTCCCTGAAGCCATGCTGTAAATCATAAAGTATGTTATATTTATTGAAATGAGCTGAAAGATTTGAGGAAACTATATGTTCTAAGGATTTACATAAAATACAGGTAAGTGAGATACGTCTGTAATTTGCTGGGTCTTCTTTGTTTCCTTTCTTGTACAGTGGTATTACATTTGCAGATGTCCATACTTTTGGTAGAATTCCGGAGTCCAATGATTTCTGAAAAAGAAGTGTTATTATTGGAGAAATTTGTTTACTTAATTCTTTAAGAACAAGAGGTTTGATGTTATCTGGACCTGCTGCCTTGTCTGGTTTAAGATTGGATAGCAACTTCTGCACCCCATTGACACTGACTGTGATCTTTGGCATTGTTGGAAATTTTCTGAAAGATGAAGATGAAATTCCATTAAGATTTCTGAAAAAAGAGAGACATGATTGAGATAGGGTAAGGGGGACATAGGTGTGAAAACGGATTGGAACTGTTGGTTCAAAACATTGGCCTTTTCTTGATTCACAGATGTTGATTTTACATGGTTACTTACTGTAGACCAGAAATATTCCAACTAACAAAACAAAAATTAAACTGGTTTTCATTGATATTTGTAACATGTGCATGACCTCGGCCGTTTTCCTAGTCCATGACAAAATCGTCAGAAAATATGTCGCCTAGGTCCGTGTTGTGAGCGATTGGTCGGTTTCTGTTCGGTGTTACGCGTCGTGCTTCTATGTCATCAATCACGTGGTTGGTATCCAATCCGTGCTCTGAGTAAATGTTGTTGGTCAATCTCTTGCACGACGGTTACATAACATTCACTTCTGTGTTGGGCTCAGAACGGACTATAGACCGTTCCATAATTTAGTCATTACATATTTATCTCCCCTGAATTCTCTCCGCGTCCGCCATTACACTGCTGCTTAACAATCGGTAACATATGTAAGAGAGCACCGATTATTCCACGGATGAATTTCTTTCTAAATTCTAAGGTAGTCATTACATGGTCTTGGTTGTCTTGGAAAACTAACACATTGACACATTAAAAAAGCATTTAATTAAATTACATGCATTATTTTCCATTTGATTATTTGCATCAATCTTTAAATCGTGTATGCCTTTGCATTCCAGTGTTTAATTGCCCCTTTGTTCTGCATAATCCGATTATCTCGTTTTGATCAGATATTGTCCAAACTTAACTAACCACATGGTGTCATAAACCACACTGGGTGGCAGATGACAGTCTGGTCATTAAACACAATTGATGATGCCACCATGTCTCATCTTCCTGGTAGTATTAAGCAGTCATTTGGTAAGATAATTTACCTCCGACATACTTAACAGTTGCGTAAATTAGATATGTTACATATTTTACAAATTAAAAGTTATGTCCAATATAGAATATCAGAAATTGTACACCGTAAAGATACTAGCCCGTTTAAAATTTTATGAAAAAATAAAGTACTTAAAAAAATATATAAAAATAAAACATTTAACGTATTTAGCGGGTATCGGTTAATCAAAACTACGTCATTCCGTATGAAGATTTGATGTTACGGCAATGCACGAACGATATCATAAAAACAAGAAATTACATTTGACACCAAACAGAGGTAAAAAATATTTAAAAATATATATATATGTATATAAATATATGTGTGTTAAAATGTTCGATATGTGTCACTCATACTCACTAGTAACGAGTTTTCAATATACATGAGTACACAGTTCAATTTGCATCATATGAAGTTGTGTTTTTTCAGTTGTATGTTAATATTCCTCAATAGCGTCATTCTTTGAACAAAACCCATCAAATTAAAATTACATGTAAATACTGTCATGTCCTTTGCTTTTAATATGGCTTTGTAGTATGTTTTTTTTCAAAGCACTCCTTACACTTTCTAACACTCATTTATTTATCACACTAGCGTACTCATGCCATTGATAATTATATTTTTATAATTAGATGTATTACTATTGTAATTTATTGAAGCTTTTCTGCAAAAAAAATATTACGGCTCTTTGTTGTGTCAAATTGTCGGCCTTTCAGTCTTCAGATAATCTTTAATTTGATGCTTATGCCGCGTTTTTAAAGTTGCAAATAAATGTATTAATAAATTCGTTTGGCGCTTAATAATATATTTTTGAAATATTATTTAGGTGTTGTTGTTTTTTTCGGATTTTTTTGTGTGTGGATTAATTGACTAAACATTTGGTGTCGTTATCCATATGTTTTGCGTTACTTCAAAGACCTATAAAATACATTTTTTAGTATTTAAGCTTTATAGCTGTTAAACGATTCAAAGACGAAAATATAGATATATCACATAGATCACATTTTCTTCATCTTCCGAATAATCACATAAAAGATCGTCAAGATCAATATCACTCTCCCATGATAAAAAGCTCGTTTTTTAACGTGACACAATTCCATCTAAAAAAAATATAAATCCAAACCACAATTTTTTTTATCTCTGATATCAGTTAGAACAAGAAAAATAATGGAAGGCGTATCAAAAATATCATACTTAATATAATATGTTATGACTTTGGAATGTAGATTTTTACCAAATGAGACCAATTACAAACAATTAGCGGTAATTAATTGCGCGATAATCTTTTATAAGTATTAATTAAAATATAATCTGCTTGATGTTGCGGCTATTAAAATCAACACAACAATACATGCGTGAATTGTTTGTGAAACGTTAAAAGTAACAAGTCTAATCAAAGACATAGTATGAGCGACTGAACCCGCAAATTTTCGCCGATGATTACCACTTGATTACAGATTAAAAAAACAAATACACGAAAGCATTTTAAACATTTTATTTGTAACAATCAAATGTCAACTTCAAACAATCATTTAAACAACAAAAATGTGATAATCGCCTCACATTAGTTCATTAAGTAATTTATTTACCAGACAACTGTGAAGCGGGTATTCTCTACGTCTTTGACTTTTGGAATCGCAGACTCGGACAAGTTAGCAGCAGTGTAATAAAAAGGCTCGGAAACACACAGAATTCTTATGTTTTGATTTGAAATCATCAATACTAAAACATTTTGCCCCAACTCATTTGATTTGAATGTTACTGATTTTTCAGAAGGCACAGCCTCAACCATTCTGGAAATGTGCTTGGTTTATTTTCAGATTTGCGAGGTGACCAGTTTCCAGACATTGGTTCGCTCCTGCTTGTGTACGAGATTGGCCGAGACTAAAAAAACTGTAGTGTGCCACCTTATGGAACGGTCTATTGTTATGAAAGCGTCTCATTCATGTCATGATCATACCAAGCGTTCATCATTGAGGTTACAGTATACTAAACAATCTCTTGCACGACGGTTACATTGCATTCACTGCATTAAAGAAAACCATCTCATACCATGATATCTTATATCAGTCTCAATTCATTATTATAAAACTGATATGGTTTTTTGATGTTAAGAAACCAACATACATACACACGTCGAAGCAATTCCTAACGTCACTCAATAAACATTATGATCAATTATTTACATATGTACAGTGCGTGGAATGATTCCATCTGCGTAAATGGGCAATAAAATAGTTCCAAAGAGTTGCATTAAAACTCGCAAGTATTTGCACAATTTATCGTACATTTAAGTCATATTTCTTAATTTAATGCATGCGATCTTAAATATCCAATCAAATATACATTGAATGCTTTTGTTCGGTTTAAGCTATTTTATAGACAAAATGGCGTGCTGAGCCTTTCGCCGAGCATTGTGTCACACCGGTCTTACTGACAATAACGTAGTGACGTCACAATCTATGTATAGAATGTTCGCAGAGTTGTATGTGAGAGCAAGGAACGACAACTCTGCGTGGAGATTGGTTGTTGGTGGGTTCGTCATTTGGAAGATCACGTTGAAATGCACGTTTTCGAAACCCTTATCTCCGTTTACCGACAGATATAATTGATTGTATTGAGTCGCTGTATTTATATACCGTGTCATTGATTATCAATTTGTCGTAACGAATGACTGCGCAGTTACCCTTCGACCGTTCGGACATCATGCGTTCTCCAAGGTGTTTTCTTTGTTGACGGATTATATCACTATAGTCCTGTTGACCAGATAATGCTCGATTTTTCTGAAGTAGGGTATTCGCCCGGTTTAAGATTTGTTCGTAGTCCTCGTATTTCACGAATTTTACTAGTATTGTACATTTGTTTGGGTCACGTGACTTAATTCGATGAGCTCTTTCAATTTCAAAAACGTCAGCTTGTTCCCCAAAATTAAGCGTTTCCTTTAAATACGATTGTATTTTAGATTCTGAAATGTCCCATTTTTCTTGTAGACTTCCATTTATACCATTAAAACGAAGATTGTTCCTGCGTGACTGGTTTTCAATGCGGTCTAATTTTTGTTTCATAGTGCATTTCTTCCCGAAGATGTTCGTTATATTGCCGTAATCGTTCATTATCATGTTTTAAATCGTTGACAGATGTAAATAGCTGATCAATCTTCGAGTATATTCCTTCGATATTCTTTATTAAACGTCCATTTTGGTTACCTATGTCAATTTTCATGTTTCTTAGGAATACAAACATATCAGATTCGTTATTCGACTTACTTTGATCTTGCTGTCGTTGATCTTGTTTGAGTGAATTTACCGGGTGCTTGCTATGGTGTACATGCAGCGTAATAAGATAATGTCCGCTGTCTTGTAGCAACACCTTCTTGTATCGTGCGTCGTGGTATTGGCCCTTCCCCACTTGGCTTTTGTTGCGTGTTCCATCTTGTTTAGGGGGTCCTGGGTTTGTCTCAACATCGCCGCACAATAGGATCAAAACCGCCATATTTCAACTACACATCTTATATTTACTAATTTATTTACGAGACAAACAATTAGAAGAATTTGCAGAAATTTGGAGAAACAAACATTTGTGAATACGAATGTTATATATGGTTTTGTCTGAATAACTACAATGCTAAGAATCTTTAATGCTCTTTCGAGACAAAAACCATCATTGTATATTATTGTGTAACCATTTTTTTTAGTTTTCAATAAAACTAGGGGTAGGGGGGGGGGGGGAACATATTGATTCAGATAATTCAAAACGAATTTTTTTACGTTGAATGTTTTACATAAATTATTTTTAAAATGTAAGTAAATCACTTCATGCACAGTTTCATCATATTATTATTCAATTCTTTTTTGTGTATGTAATGAGATATATACAACAACAACAACATTTATTTATTAATAAAGCCTATACAAGTTCATAGACCTCACATATGAAAATGAGCTTTAATTTAATAAACTGTAACAATAAAACAGCCGTTCCTGAAAACTTAACATATGAAGCGACGTTTTTGATGTCATAATTTGCACCGTAAATAATTGTCATACATGTTATCCAACTGAGCTTCAAATTTAAAGCAATACTAGCTGCTCACATTTTATTTTTGCTAGTAACATGAAAAATGAAAATCGTATTTATATAACAATCCTTTGTATACCGAACCAATAAATGAGTCTCACATTAACATTTCATATATTCATGAATAGTTTTCAAAAAAAAGTTTATTAAATTTAATGCAAATGTGAAAAGTGTGCCAATACGTTATCGTTAGCGAGTTGTTCCAACGAGAAAATATACGTACAGAAAAGAAGTACTCCAAATGTTATGTTGAAATCACACGCTCTTTAACTAATGTTTTTAATACTACTTTTCAAATATGTATAGCATGTAAATACCACGTTCACATGGAAGTGTCAGAGATGCTAATTACTTCCTACTTAGTTAGCATTAAAAGTTCCTTCGGCGGCGGAAAAGGTGAAGTTGTGAACACGACACAATGTGTGACGTGCGCAGATCATGTATAAACATGAACACGACACAATGTGTGACGTGCGCTGATCATGTATAAACATGAGCATGTGAACACGACACAATGTGTGACGTGCGCTGATCATGAACACGACACAATGTGTGACGTGCGCTGATCATGTATAAACATGAACACGACACAATGTGTGACGTGCGCAGATCATGTATAAACATGAACACGACACAATGTGTGACGTGCGCTGATCATGTATAAACATGAGCATGTGAACACGACACAATGTGTGACGTGCGCTGATCATGAACACGACACAATGTGTGACGTGCGCTGATCATGTATAAACATGAGCATGTGAAATAAGCATGACTAACGACAAATGTAAATTGTTAAATTTCATTATGACACACTACACGCGACTTGTTTTCTTTAGATAAAGAAGGAAATCAAGTGTGGGTTATTCTGCAATAATTATGGGCGGAGCTTAAAGTTTCGAAAATAGTTCCGAATAAATATAGAAAATTTTGCAGTAAAATGCACGTGCAAAAACCCGCTCTAAAAGAAATGTAATAAATGTAGCATGTATATAAATGTAATGAAACAACAAATTGTTTATTTGGGGATCAGTGGCATAACCACGCGTACAAAGAATGTTATTTGTTAGGAAACGTAATTAAGAAATCATTTATAGCATGTCAGCTTTTCAGTAGCATCAATAAACGTGACGTCATTTAGTTTCTAAAAGGCCATGTTTTTCAACACAGCGGAACTATTTTTGAATTGATCCAAGATACCATTTGCTATTTGAACGTATCTAATATGACTTACAGTCACAGGACATGAAGTTCGACTTTTGAACGTCGGCAAATCGAACGGCCACGAAAAATGCAAATACCAATGAAATTTACTTGTAATTTTCTGAAGTGGTGAGATTTTGAAAAAAAAACAACAAAAAAGAGGAAAATGACATTGATTTACAATTTAATCTCTCATAATTGTATACAGGATTTACACAAACTCCACTTATGAGTATACAGATGAAAACAGAAGTTCAACGTATAGCTAAGTTGGCGCTAAGGAAAAGTCTGTGAGTCTAACAAATAATGAACCGCACATAATATTATAATACATGTATTAGTATCAACGAGCATTGTATTAAATTCTTAATCAACCATTTTTGATCTCGTCTAAGATTTCATTGGAAAAAAAATCTTCTGACCAAGTGTTATGATGATCGGAAAACAAATGTGGCCTGTAGAGTGTTAACAAGGTTTTACTATAGCCATATAAGGAAAACTGACGCCCTCTGGTGGCCATGTTTTCAAACCAACCGGAACCATTTTCGAACTCGGCCAAGATGTCATTGGCACACATCTTCAGACCAAATGTCATAAAGATCGGACTATAAATGTCGTCGCAAGAGTGTTAATAAGGCAAATATTGACGCCGCACGACGCACAACGGAAAAAGGTGATCACAAAAGCTCACCTGAGAACAATGTGTGCATTTGACCAGTGCATTCAAATGTTTGCGTAAATTTGTAAGAAACAGATTCAATTATGTGAACGTTCGAAAGCAGTTGGCACCTTTTTATCGATTCGACATCTAATTAACTAATGCCGGCCTAGTTTATTTAATTAACTCTTTAGGAATATTTCTCAATAACATAAGCATTTCATAATACGACAATTTTTAAGCATTTAAGCATTTCATAATACGACAATTTTTACAGCATTCATGTTTATAGCAATACCAATATAATAGAAATGTCCGATGAAGTACTAAACGCAACTTACTACAGTATACAACAATACAAAGCCTGAGTGTGACAATCTGGATATTATATTGAGCGTGTATGCATGTGTCTTACCGTCGTAAAACTGTAAGCTTACGTTACCCAAAATAATGATAATGGCACAAAAAACGTCAAACTACATCGAGCAATTATTAAAAAACATGACCTATAAACGTGAATTATAAATGGAAGAGAACATACCAAACAAACAAACACGCGCGCGAAAATATGAGCATTAACGTGTTAGCTTCACAGAGGCGTACAAAAGTCATTTACATTTTGACGTTTATTTTGTTCGCCTTCACCATAACGTTACTGATACATTTGGCACATAGTTGTTATACCGCCGATAAACACATTAAGCACATAAATCAACATAATGTCAAATAATCTATACAATAAAATCACAGAATGATGTGTCGATCAAAATAAATAAAAGAATCAGACATTCAATCATGCATCACCTACTACCGGATTGTTCCGGATTTTGTATTCAAAAAGAAAATACCTAGCTTAATAGAACACTAATGCTCATTGTCAACCTGAAATGGCCAAATTGTCACCCAAGGGTGACCAGAAGCCGATTCATGTCACCCTGGGGTGACTTAAAGGCGATTCTTGTCACCCGGGGATGACTAGAAGCCGATTCATGTAACCCTTGGGTGACAAGAAGCCGATTTTAGTCATCCGAGGTTGACTAGCGTCGGCTTGAAGTCATCCCAGGGTGACATGAATCGGCTTCTTGTCATCCCCGGGTGACTTGTGGGCCATTTCAGGTTGACAATGACCAATTGAGTAACACTAAACTTTATGATAGTGAAGCAGTCGTATTTATTCATATTACATGTATTATACAAAGTTTGACAAGAACATGTAAACGTGTATCACTTATGATTATTCTAACTCTTTCAATCCTGAAAACACTATGATGGACTGTTTGTTAAGCTTTCTTTATCTATGGTGATTTCATTAACTTTATTTCTAGATATAAACACAACACTTTTCTTCATTTCTATATTAGCTTTTCAATTGAAGATTGGTCCCCGTGATCTAGTGTTGGACGAACATGACACAGATTCGATCTTTGGCCTAGGTATTGTCAAGCTACACAATATGGCCAAGTTTTATAAAACAGAAAGCCAGTTGAAGAGCTGAAAATGTTGGTTAGGTATTTTACGATTAAGTAAACCTGACTCATGCGGAAGCAAAAACAACATTTGACTTAATTAATCTTCCCTAATTTGTCCCATATGATTCACCTGGGACTCAAACATGAATGGTAGTTTATACTTACAAATAATTAGAGCAGATATTTATGTGTGAGTGCGAATATTTAGAATTAAACAAACATTACAATCATACACTTTTTCAGATTCTCTTACCACGCATGTATAAATTGTTAGTTTGATATGGTATATGCACAATATGCATACTATAACATGTATTCTAAATATAGAATCTGACAGGTGTTGTCATTTAATACCATATTATTTTTTTTAATCGGGATTATTGTTAGTAAGTCAGCCTTTCGACAATTCAATGAATTATGGTATGAAAGGACAATAAGGGTCAGATCTCTTCATCGCATGCATTAATAGAACAAAGAAAATTAATATTTATGTCAACGTTATGATTAAACCAGAAACGTTTTTACATTAAATATAAGCACTTATTATTTAAAATATATATAAGAATTACATGTATAAGACAAGGCCTTTATTACAATCAACATTAAAGATTCGAGTTACGTAATTATCAATTTAAAACAAAAAGCGCTTTTTGTGAAACACAATGCCCGTTTCTTCGTCAATAATAAAAGGACCGTAACGAAACGCGGACTTGATTTGTAAATCATGTAGGTATAAACCTCACACATTAAAGATAAGTATCTGAAAACTTTTCGGAGAAAAAAATACATTGTTTTTTTAAAGAGAATACCTAGGTCCAAGGCCCGAAACTTCGTCAAAAATCAATTGACCGGAACGAAACTTGGACTTGATTTGTAAGTCATGTAAGAAGACCCACATACCAAAAGTCAGGTCAATATCTTAAAGCATTTAGCAAAAAAGTCCGGGAAACTGTTATTCATCAGAAAATTTCTTAGTCCAAGGCCTGTAACATCGCACAAATTCAATAGACTGGAACGGCCCTTGGTCTTAATATAAAAGTCATGTAGGTAGACTCACACATCAAAATAAGAAGTTTCTATAAAAAAAAAACGTGAAAAATCCGTAAATTGTTATTTAAAAGAAAAGTCCTAGGTCAAAGGAACGCAACCTATGCAAAACAAGAGGGCCAAGATGGCCCTAGTTCGCTCACCTGAGAGGAGTCGGTTCATTCAATCTTTACCAAATGTCAAACTTGACCTAGATATTGTCCAGATATTGTTTTTGGCACTGTGACCTTGACCTTTGACCTAGTGACCTGATAATCAAAAGGAGTCATCTGCTAGTCATGATCAATATACCTGTGAAGTTTCATGAACCTAGGCATAAGCGTTCTTGAGTTATCATCCAGAAACCATTTTACTATTTCAGGTCACCGTGACCTTGACCTTTGACCTAGTGACCTGAAAATCAATAGGGGTCATCTGCGAGTCATGATCATTGTACCTATGAAGTTTCATGATCCTAGGCATAAGCGTTCTTGAGTTATCATCCAGAAACCATTTTACTATTTAAGGTCACTGTGACCTTGAACTTTGACCTAGTGACATGAAAATCAATAGGGGTCATCTTCGAGTCATGATCAATGTACCTATGAAGTTTCATGATCCTAGGCATAAGCGTTCTTGAGTTATCATCTGGAAACCACTTTACTATTTCGGGTCACTGTAACCTTGACCTTTAACTTAGTGACCTGAAAATCAATAGGGGTCAACTACGAGTCATGATCAATGTACCTATGAAGTTTCATGATCCTCGGCCTAAGCGTTCTTGAGTTATCATTTGGAAACCATTTTGCTATTTCGGGTCATCGTGACCTTGAACTTTGACCTAGTGACCTGAAAATCAATAGGGGTCATCTGCGAGTCATGATCAATGTACCTATGAAGTTTCATGATCCTAGGCATAAGCGTTCTTGAGTTATCATCCGGAAACCATTTTACTGCTTTGGGTCACTGTGACCTTGACCTTTGACCTAGTGACCTGAAAATCAATAGGGGTCATCTGCGAGTCATGATCAATGTATCTATGAAGTTACATGATCCTAGGCATAATGTTCTTGAGTTATCATCCGGAAACCATTTTACTATTTCGGGTCATCATAACCTTGACCTTGTGACCTGAAAATCAATAGGGGTCATCTGCGAGTCATGATCAATGTACCTATGAAGTTTCATGATCCTTGGCATAAGCACTCTTGAGTTATCATCTGGAAACCATCTGGTGGACGGACGGACCGACATGAGCAAAACAATATACCCCCTCTTTTTCGAAAGGGAGGGGGGGGGAATAATGAGAAAACTGCCCCCCTCCCAGCAGCCATGTTATTCAACTGACTGGAACCATATTTGAACTCAACTCTCATATCAAGGAAACAAATGTTCTTAGCAAATTTCAAGAAAATTGGGCCAAAAATGTGACTTCTGCTGTGTTCACATGTTTTCACTTTATACATATAGAGAAAAATGCCCCGCCCACTGGCGGCCATGTTTTTTCACCGATCCCGACCATTTTCAAACTTGTCCGAGATATCAATAAAACCAATGTTTTGACCAACTTTCATGATAATTGGGCAAAAATTGTGACTTCTAGAGTGTTAACAAGGTTTTTCTATAGCAAAATAGGGAAAACTGCCACTAAATACATATAGAGAAAAATGCCCCGCCCACTGGTGGCCATGTTTTTTCACCGATCTTGACCATTTTCGAACTCTTCGGAGACATCAATTGAACCAATGTTTTGACCAACTTTCATGATGATTGGGCAAAAATTGTGACTTCTAGAGTGTTTACAAGGTTTCTCTATAGCCAAATAAGGAAAACTGCCTCGCCCACTTGCAGCCATGTTTTTCAACGGATCCGAACAACTTTTTAACTTAACCAAGATATCATTAAGACAAACATTTTGACAATGTAACATGAAGATTGGACATGAAATGTGACTTCTACAGTGTTTACAAGGTTTTTCTTTTTTTTGACCTAGTTACCTAGTTTTTGACCCGGCACAACCCAGTTTCGAACTCGGCCGAGATTTCATTGGGACAAAGCTTCTGACCAAGTTTCATGCAGATGGGACAATAAATGTGGCCTCTAGTGTTTACGAGCAAATGTTAACGGACGGATGGACATACAGACGGACGGGCATACGACGACAAAGACCGGTCACAAAAGCTCACCTGAGCAATCAGGTGAGCTAAAAAGCAATAAAAGGGAACGAAAATAAAACTTGATCTGTACGTCATTTAAGAAAACTCACTAAAATCAGGCCAATATCTGCAAGCATTAAGAAAAAAGTCATAAAATCTGTTATTTAAGAGAAAAAGTCCAAGGCCCGTAACTTTGCCAAAAATCAACGGACTAGAATAAAACTCAAAGTTGATATGAAAGTCATGCAGGTAGGCTCACACACCAAAAATCACGTTATTATCTAGACGCAGTTAGGAAAAACTCCGGAATTGGATACCTGAAGGACGACCAGAATGCTATATGCCACCCTACCGGGAGGGGCGTACAAAATACGGACGGTCGATGGAACTTATGACAAGAAACTGTAGCAAAAACACTCAAAACACATACAACAATATGCAATTGAAATGTATTTAGCAAAGAAATCGTATCACTTAAGTACAGGAATTTCAAGCTATGATTTATATTATGCGGAAAGTATAAACTTAACAGCCGTATTGAAACTTGTTTACTCCACTAGTGTGAGACTTAAAGGGGCCTTTTCACAGATTTTGGCATGTTTTGAAGTTTGTCATTAAATGCTTTATATTGATAAATGTAAACATTAAATTTTAAAAAGCTCCAGTAGAAAATCAAAAATAAAATTTAAAAAAGGGGAAAAAAAGTAGCCCATAGCAGGGCTCGAACCAGTGACCCCCGGAATCCTAAGGTAAAAACGCATAAGCTAACTGAGTATTTTCACAAATTTAAACGACAACAACAGAACTCACCAAATTATTAAATCGTTTCGCATTGCAACGCTTTATAATTTTAAGTTTTTAAATCGTCAAAAGATGCATATAATGGCTATATTAGACCATGGAAAATGTTCAGTAATTTTATTTCCTCACAAATATCATAACTAAACCGAAAATTTGCGAATCTGAAACAACTTTTTCAATTTTGTCAATTCACCAAACCGTGAAAAGATCCCATTTAAGAAATCTTCTTTGTGAACATGTTATACATGTATGTCAGAGTGAATTAAGCTGCACATATCTCATTATTTTCAATCTGTACAGGCAAAATAACTAGTTTAAACATCAATCAAGTTAAATTGAGATAACATTAGTAAATCATTGATGAAAGAAATCTAGAATAAAATGTTAAGAAAAATTATCAAAATAGATTATTATTGCGTATACAATGTTTTACTCATGCATGCCGTTTTCGTAATTGAAGATATAAGATAAAATGCACATGCATACAATTCTCAACAATAACAACAATAAAGTCTCTAGCATCGTATTCACAACCAAGGGGCATGTGACAATGCGGTAAACAACTCGTCAATGTACACATCACATTTTTTCTTTAAGAATGCTTTCCCCTTAATTACTAAAAAAGGATAAATTTTTATGCTGTTAAAATAAAAGGTAGCATTTAATCTAACAATCATGATATATATCCGCTGTACAAATGTATGTTTGCAACCAAAAATAATCAGTAAACAATTATCAAAAATAGCACTCAAGTATTTATCAAATTAAATGTAAATGAGAATGGGAGAATTCTTGTTAAAAACACACAAATATATGAGAACATGTTATTTGGTAAATTCTTAAGATCTTTAACAAATAGTAAATTTAACTTTACTATATCAAAATGATTCCTTTGTAAACGTTTAGAGAAAAACAGTGTTATAAAAATCAAAAGATAAAATTTGGCTAAATTTGAAAAGATAAAAAATACTAAGTGCAACAAAACCATTAAATTTTTCTGAGATACTACTTATAGATCTGTGATAACAATCGTACAAAAAGGAAGTACATGTCAAATTTGTATGTGCATATTTATAAATATAAAGCATATTCTTTAACAACAAATATTGTCATCAAAATGGCAAGAAGAGCTACATCATACTGACTTAGTTTTACTGAGTTGTTGTGACTTTTGAAGATAAATCCACAGGCTTGCTAGGCATTAGTAAGAAATGTTTGTAATATCTGTTAGAAACAGCTAGCTAGGAGATAACCAAAGTAACTATGAGCATTTTGATGTAAAAATTAAGCAATCATAAGATACTTGCAAAACAGGTAAACTGTTGATTGATTTCAAGTTGTTTCAATCACTTAATTGAGAAATAGCTTACAAAAAACATTGCTGCTCTTCAGTTAAGAAAATAATTGTTTAGAAGAATAAAACTAATGCAATGTACTCAGGCATTACACTTGAAAATAGTATTTAATAGTTTAAGGCACAATATCATTTATAATTTCCCCTGTAATAATCACTTTTCAGATTGAATTGAAACAGGTGTAAAATAAAACTTGCCCTTTTTGAAAACAAAACAAACAATAACAAAACACACAAGCACAAAATAAACAAACTATGCAATAATGTAAATCTACTTTATAAAGTTGTATCTTCTAAATCAAATAATAAATCACAAAAGAAATGAGCCCATAAAATGTTACTGGCATACACAATTGAAAACAAAATCAATACTAAAATTACAAATATGCAATCAAAAACACATAAGAGAGAGCCTAGAACAGAAAGACCAGCAAATATAATATACAAACCAATTGTCAATGTGTTTCAGGACATGAAACAGGATTTCAACAACTTTGTTTCAATAACCTAATTGCAAAATGGACTCTACAATTTTTTTATCATAAATGCAAACATAAGTAAGAATAAACATTATAGTTAAGGTATTTAAACAAATATAACTATCATACTGCCGAACTCATACTAAGAAAAAAGTGGCAGACTGCTTTTAATGTTGCAGATTCAAATACATGTATAAAAAGAATTTAACAATAATACATCAAATGGCCAAACAAAGAAATATCGTACGCATAAACATTCAGAGAATAATGCATTGGTAATGAAAAGACATCCATTGAAATTGATAGAATACTTAACTTTGTCAAATTATGTATGAAATGATCTTGGTATGTTTGAATGATACGGTCTGACCTGATTATTTATTATGCTGCTAACCCTCTTATACTTAGAACAAATATGGATTAGCTTCACCATAAGCTTAATTTTTATTCATTTTTCAATTAGTTTTTCTACCAACAATCAAAATTAAACAATACAAAAGCTTTTACCAAGGACACCAACAAATGACAAAATTTACTTATGACTTTTTACCATTATTGTTGACTCTGCTATTTTTTCCCATTTATTCATATTGCACAATCCTCAAAAGCTTAATTTGTAATCAATAATAAGGCATAACTTTCAATCTGTCACCAAACCAGAAAACATAAAACCCCATGGCTTATCCCTACAACACTTATAACAGCCTGTTGACTTAGCAGAGAGAATTACAAAATACATCGCGTAAAACATTCTTTCTGACAGACTAAAGTCATTCAAAGTCATTCAGCTCAAAATTACATCAGAAATTCAGTCTTGCAAGTTTCATTTTCAGATGAAGCAGTCACTTCGATTCTGTGGCTTCTCGCCTTAAATTAACTTTTCCATATTTTTTTATAAAACTAATATAACGCATAATATACATATACATGTAGGTCAATAGCTTGCAGCATCATTTGAGAGTGTTCCTATGATTACAGTTATGAAACATTGACATTTTCAGGAATATGATTGTCAACTTTTTTGGCTATGTAAAAATCAAATATATAATATGCAAACAGAAAAATACATCAACTCTATAGACATTATACCTAATGGGTCACTTTTGACTTTCTAAACAATGCATTTCTCTCCTAATAATGTTTCTCAAGGTTTTTAGGACTATATCTCTTTGAGTGTAAGTAAAGCTCTTATAGCGTAACACACAAAATAGTCTAAGCACCATAACAACATAATCCCACTATTCCTTTTTATCCTTCTTCTTTTTTAATACTGCAGGTACAGGGGGATGTTTAACAGTGTTCACCACAGTGCTGCCTATATCGTAGCCTTTACCAGCCGCCCACTTGACGCCTCCCACACTGTATCCCACGGCACCTGTGGTCACACTATACAGTCCAGAGCCAATACCACTAGATACTCGCCAGACAAAACCAACTGGGGGCTTTTGCTCTGAAATATATTATTAGAAAAGACTATAGAATGTGTTACAAATACAGGAATCATAACAGACAAAGCACAAGTGAGAAAATCTTAAAATACTAAACATTATTTAATTCCAAGATTTATAGCTTGTAAATCATTTTTCATTACATTTTCAAAGTAAGATGAACATAATTTAAATTTTTTGCTTAATAGCCAAATGTAAATTTATTTCAAGTTGTCCCACTTATTGCTTGCTAAGTTAATTTCAAAACTTTAATCCAACCTGACTGTTCATCTGTTTTCTTATTGGACGTGAAGTCCATGGAGTCGTTTTCCTTCACATGCTCAGGGTTTTCATTGACATCATTCTGTGTTGCTGTGGTAACCACCTCAACTTGCTCTGAAGGCGGGCTCTATATAGCATAATGAGCAGGAATCAGTTATAAATCTAAGTTTAACTTTAAAAAATTCAGAAAAAGAATTATTAAGTCCTAAATACAAGAACTTTTTCTAGAACAAGGGCAGGCACCCATGTTCATAACGTTAAGTTCAATCCCTGAACGTGTAAGGAAATATTTTATGTTCAATAACTTTATTACTTGCTTTTACTATAAAATTCAGTATTCAGTGTGCAAAATTACTATGCATAAATTAGTACATTTCTGATGAGTTTTCACACATTTATATAAATGATCAATTCTAGCTTCTTTCAATTCCTTTCAATCAAATACTTTTGAACCCTGTTGAAAATTAAAGGACCTGTCATTTATGAATTAAAAAAACATAACTTATAAAAACGGGTAAATAGTTGAATAATCACACAAAGTTTTTTCAATTAATAATCACAAACCCTTTTGTCATTGTATGAGCATGGCATGATCGTCTCAATGAATAAAAAAACAATAAATTCTTTAGTTCAAAAGTTACAAGCATTATTTTTGCATAACATTTTAATTTGAGACCAAGTTTTAAATAGAGAACTTATAGCCATGGACTCATGGGTCCCTTGTGCTATTACATCACACAATAATACATGCACATAAAATATGCATATAAAAAAAACACTTCAATGAGCAAACCGCTTGGTTAAATTTTGTTGTATTATATACTAGTTCAAACACCACTGATATTTACCTACCTTAATGATACAGGCTTTTACTGACTGATACCAACTCGTCATGATGTCGATTGAAACTTAGTTCTCACATTTAACTACCTGAAATTAAATCATACACGCATTAACAATGTGTTCTAAATACAATGATTGTCAGTTTGTCAACGGAACACATATTTTCCGATTTCAATAATACAAGTTAACCCAGTCTTTGGAAGTATCAAGATACAGAAACTGTGTGCTTTTAAATATTTAAATATCACCTTATGTCTGAATTTAATAGTTCAGCATTACAGATTGTTAAATGTTTATGTGTGTTCATACCTGTTTGTTTGCACTTGTTGCCATTTTTTACAGTTGACCAGTAACATCATGTAGGTTCATTAACATGCTCAATGCTTTTCCTGGGCAATCAACACTATACTAACTGGTTTACCAATACAAATATACAGACATACACAGTCACTAGTTGACATATGCTAGTAACTGACAATAATTGGTGTTCTGAGAAAACTGGACATAATGCATATGCGTAAAGAGTTGTCCCAGATTAGCCTGTGCAGCCCGCACAGGCTAATCAGGGACGACCTTTTCTGCCTTAATTGGATTTTTGCTAAGAAGAGACTTCATTTAAACGAAAAATGTCAAAAAAAGCGAGAAGTGTCGTTCCTGGTTAGCCTGTGCGGACTGCACAGGCTAATCTGGGACAACACTTTATGCACATGCATTATGCCTAGTTTTCTAAGAACACGACTTCAATAATCCTGCCAGAATCAGAGTTAGAAGGAGACTTGGCATCCAGATATAGTTTGACAAATACCCGTGTTACATTGTATGTTATGAGGCAACATTCTTGTCAGATTCCTTGAGCTAACATCTTTGAAATAAACTAGTCTGTACAAACTGAGCTTGATTCTACTGGTTCCCCTGACAGGCAAGTTATACATGATTATGGTTTGTAATTTATTCAGCCCCGTTAGTAGGCCGTTACCATAACCAGAGGCTTCCCTGTGTAGCAAAAGTGGCGACACATTTTCACAAGTGTTTATTAAAATTTGGATCCAACAAAGTTTCTGTGAGTCTATTGCAAGCGCCAAATAAAGGAGCCAAAATATTAGTGGCAAGCCATGACTTACTGTTATACATATTGATTTATATAGGTAAACAACATACAGTTAAGGGTATAAATTTGGAACATGAAGCAAGCAAGTGTAACTGATGATGTTTGTTCAATTGACAAGTTTTTAAGCTGTATTTATCTAAGTAACTGTCTATGAGTAAATTACATTAATTTAACATTGTCGTGGATTTTAATAGAGTTAAAAAAAAACAAGGGACAAAATTGTCACAAAACCAGGTTTTCATTGTGAAAAAAAAATCTGATAAAGGGAGAAAACTCAAACTGAACTTTTGAAATGAACAAACAAAATTAACCCCCTTTGTAAGTTTGTTTAAAAAAAATAAATCTATTTTTAGTCGTGGCGACCTTGACATTGGAGATATTGACGTGATTCTTTCGTGCGACACACTGTACCATGATGGTGAACAAATGTGCCAAATGATTTTAAAATCTCACAATGAATGACATAGTTATGGCCAGGACAAGCTCATTTATGGCCATTTTTGACCTTTGAACTCAAAGTGTGACCTTGACCTTGGAGATATCGACGTAATTATTTCGCGCGACACAGCGTCCAATGATGGTGAACAAATGTGCCAAATGATTTTAAAATCTGACAATGAACGACATAGTTATGGCCCGGACAAGCTTGTTCCGCCAGCCCGCCAGCCAGCCCGCCCGCATTCGCCAATCTAATAACCAGTTTTTTCCTTCGGAAAACCTGGTTAAAAAGAAAGTAAAATAACCCCATGTTCAAATTCAAGTGTCTCAGGGGTCAAAATACTGAAGCACAGAGTTGTGTTTTGAATACAAGTTTAAAGGGACCGTTTAACAGATTTTTGCATGTTTTGAAGTTTGTTATTTATTGCTTAAAATTGATAAATGTAAAGATAAAAACTAAATACTTCCAGAATAAAACAAAAATAAAATTAAAGAAAGAAAAAAAAGTAATCTACACATGGGCTTAAACCACTGAGGCACTGACCCTTATAGTAAAAGTCTAGCAATTAAACCACTTGGCCATCAATGCTTAAACAGCAAGTGATGCTCGATTGGTCATTGTTGGCTCGGGTAATACTTACATGTACCCTGCGTACGGTAAATATACTCTAACTTTCCCAGCCGATATTAGACTGTACCCAAGTTTTATTCCTGCCCCAAATCCATTGACATAAAACACGCTACCGATTACCGTAATTATACGAAACAAACTTCTACTTAAAAAATAACTGCATAAATATGCTTTTTCAGTATGAGTTTGATAGTATAGTCTATTTAACAGAAAATTTACATAAAATATGTACATAATAATTTTTTTACAAATAGCCGACACCGACTGATTTAGCGTTAAAATACCTGGGTACGTTTTAGTATATTAACCGTACCATGTGTTCATGTAAGTATACCAAGTATATTTAAAGGGGCCTTTTCACGTTTTGGTAAATTACAAAAAGTTGTTTCAGATTTGCAAATTTTCGTTTTAGGTGTGTTATTTGTGAAGAAAAAGTAATACTGAACATTAACCATGCTCTTAAATATCCATTATATGCATTTTTTGACTATTTGAAAACCTGAAAATTATAAAGCGTTGCAACGCGAAATGATTGAATAATTTGGAAATTTCTGTTGCTGTTGTTATATTTTGGGAAACTACGAGGATTGCCTATATAAGTAAAAAATACATCCGCTTATAGCATCAGCACGGATGGTCGAGTGGTCTAGACTAAGTAAGTGGGAGACTTTTTACTCCAGGGGTCAGTGGTTTGATTCCAGTTGCAGGTTACTTTTTTTAAAATGTTTTTTTACTGGAGTTTTTTAAGGTCCAATGTTAAAATTTATATATAAAAAGCATTTAATAAAAAGCTTCAATATATGCCTAAATCTGTGAAAAGGCCCCATTAATCTACAATCTACAATGCGTGCTACCCACATAATTAAATTGATGCACAGCTCAGTCAGTATACTATAAGTATCAATTATACTATCAAAAACACATTGAACCAAACGTGCTTTAATTTCATGTAAACCATTAAGAATTTTAGATTTTACATACGCAAATATAATGACAAGTCATACTTACAGCTCATAAATATTCTTATTAGAAATATTCGCTTTCTGCCACGTTGAAAGACTTGTTTACAAAATTTACTGAGCCCGAATAAGGAATACGAGACAAGCCATTCCATTGGTTGAAACACAAAGAAGAAATATATTATTCACCAATACGATCTCACTTTACAAAACTTCTCATTCTTTGTTAGTTATCGTGTTACAGTTAGATTCAATAACTTTAAAGGGAACAAAACACACGTTGATTCAAAGAATTGATGACTTATTACCACATAAACACTAATTAGTATGTTAAAAAAATACAATTATCATAGAATAAACATAATTTAAAAAGTTTCATGCTATTGCAAAGGACGTAAAAGTATGCGTTGAATGATTCTGATAGACCATGGTTCAAGAACCTAACATTTATATATTGACATGTCAACAATTGAAGTGTGCGTGTTCTTGATCTTAACTGTCACATGTCTTTATCTGGATGTTTTAAAGGTTAACTTAAATTGTTAGTATAGAAATGGACTTCCTAGCTGTCGCACATAATCTAGGGATCGTACTTGTGTTCTTTTTTACAACACTTCCATTCAAAAATGTGTCAGGAGGACCTATATTCGTTTCCGAGATGTCAATTAATAACAACAACAAAGAGGTCAGGAAAGGTACCGTCGATCAAAACGTTCCAGATAACTACATGAAGATGAGAAAACGGTTGCTTGAATCCGAACGAATTGATATGGTTGGTGGGGAATTGGTTCTTACCGCTAAGGAAAAGGAACTAAATGCAAGACTTTTAACATTGAAAAAGGCAGAATTCGATCAAGCTCACTATAATAAGTCTACGTTTGCGCCGCAAAACAACTTCCTTATATCGAAAGCACTTTATGAACAAAGCGATATCTTCAAGATGATACAGAAAATGCCCAAAGGTAAATAATAAGCGTAATGTAATCACGGAGCGTATATATATTGACATAGAGTCCGTGATGTAATAGACCGTTGCTACCGATAATGAAATACCGGTTCCTTTTTGACAATCTGATTTTTTTATATTTAAATATGTCAGTGAAAAAGATTTACTGTACTTTTTTAATTCAATAGACTATAAGTTCACGATTTAAATCACATGTATTGGGCGCGTGGCCAAGTCATTTTGAAAAAAAAACTGATATAATATATCCTTAAATATAATTAAAACAAGTTCCGTTCAGGTAATAAATTAAGTATAATTGTAATAAACAGCATGTATAAAATTACCCTCACATATAGCTATGAAAAATGACTCAAAGCAAACACATTCAAGTATTCATAAAGTTTAAGCTTATGCACGTTTCACTGAAGTATACAGCACATATACAATTCCTATTCGACAGTAAGGCATTAGGTACTATAACAATTCTAGAAGAACAAATAGCCCTTACGCTTCATATAATTATTAAAATAACAACTGAATTATAAACTATACTAACACAATGTTTTTATATTTGATGTATTCCAGAGTTATCACTTATAGATCGCTCCTGTTTAAAAGTTGATTTAATAAAAGCTGTGTGTGTGTGTGTGTGTGTGTGTGTGTGTGTGTGTGTGTGTGTGTGTGTGTGTGTGTGTGTGTGTGTGTGTGTGTGTGTGTGTGTGTGTGTGTGTGTGTGTGTGTGTGTGTGTGACGGGGTGGGGGAGGGGTAGAATAAGGCAGTTTCATAAAGTCAACATTACTTTTTCTATAACCAAGCTTTATTCCTTCAGAAAAAATCGAAAAACTCATATGTTTGTGTAACACAAAAACGAAACTAAATCATCGAAATGTCAATCATCATAAAGTTACATCGTGTGCACATTATCCCCAAAGTTTTCGCGAGCTATTTTTCTCCACAGTTGAAGGTTACGGCCCCCTTACCCGACCCTTACAAACCCACAGGTCTTATGGAGACACATATACGTGCTTTTGATATACTCATTCTTAATGGAAATTGCAATGCAACTGGATCTATTATTTTAAGGCGGCGCTTTGCACGTGCATGACGTGTCCATAACAGACCTTTCTTGGTTGGTACAGAACGCCACCTACCGGACCAACTGCTACATGTGCACCGACGCCGCTGGAAAACTTAAGTTCTTGTTCTTCCAAACACCCCCTCCTAACACAGGTAAAATATATCATAGCTGATATTATTATTCCTAATGTTGTTATTAAATTGTTGATATAGATTTGCACGTGTTTGTATTAGCACACAGGTTTTATATTTACCTTTGCTGTTTTCTACCTTTTCTGAATGTGCATTTATAAATAAACTTTAGTATAATACATGCACAGTATACCCCACAGGGGTCAACTAAATGCCACTGTAACCACAAGGAGGTTGCGCGTTGTATAACGAGGAAGTTTCAGCACTACATACATAGCTATCAGTGTTTTAATGTTTCAAGTGCACGCAGTGATCCCCAATCCAAATGCTTAGCCTTTGCTATGTGACCTCTTCACGAGATACCAGAAATAATTCTACTACTTGACTGCAACCATCTAATTACAAGGCAATATCGAAAATTGTGTCACATACATGTATACGCTATATTTTTTCGTGTGGTATTATTAGACATCACACCTCATCCGCATTTTCGTAACACTTAATGACTGATTGACTAAATAAGAAATGGCTGAGTGAGTGACTTAGTGATTGAGTGACTCACTGTGAGTGGGTGAGTTAGTGAGGGAATGACTGAGTGTTTGTCTTTATGACGTTTTGTCGCTGAACACGAATATGAAATCCGTCTTAAAAACAAAGCTGCAATAAAAAAGTTATAAGGGTACAAAGGTTACACCCCCCCCCCCTTGATTTTTATTCCGCACTATGTAAATACATATGGGAAAATATGACTTTGCAGCTCCATTATTTTATAATGGATCAAGATGTCGCAAAAATTCCAACGGATTCGTGCTCATGACGGCATATGGATTTACACATATAATTGTTTCATTTGGGGAATAATGGTTTTATGTAAAAAAAATCACCCACATGCTGCTAAGTCATGTAATTTGCTCGTGTATTTTTATAATCACATGGTTGTTCGCTTTGAATGCACGTGTTCATGAAAGTATCCTTTGGTACGTCTACCTTAAAATAGCAAGAAGTATCGTTAAACACGATGGATGCTCCCTTTATGTTCATAATAAAGTAAACAGGTATTAATAATAATTAATGACAATAATAGTATACATAGAATAGTAAAGGTATACACTCACTCTTTCTTTAAAATGGGACTCCATGCCAAATAACACTAGTCACTAAAGTACATGACCTTAAGAAGATCCATTATTTGCCTCGGTGACCTTGACCCCAGTGACCACAAACCTCATCAAAAGGTAGAGGTCCATGCAAGGTACCTTCATGCCAAATATGTAAGAGACCGGTAAAATATTGAAGGCGCTATGAGAAACTGTAACAAAAGTGTGACGGAAGGTATGGCGGAAGGAAGTAAAGGCCCAGTCTCACTATGATGCCGGTGGGGATTAACCGGGGCTCCGGGAAAGTATTAAAATGTTTAATACCTCCGGGAAGGACCGGCAACGACCGGTGCGGCCCCGGGAACAACCATGAAGACCTCGGCAGAGCTACGGCAACGCACCGGTTGTCGCCGGTGGTGCCCCGGTGATTGCCGGCAGAGTCCCGGTATAGCTACGGTACATCGGTTAACCGGCGCTAGGCCGGGTCGCCAACGGCATTCACTGGGGCTCCGCCTGGGCATTACCGGCGACGATCGGGGTTAAACCGGGGCGTTGTCGTAGCTATGCCGGGGTCTGATGCCGGTATAGCCCCGGTGAGTGCCGGTGGAGTTACGGTATACCGGGGCTCTACCGGGACGCTGCCGGCTTTCACCGGAGCTCCCCCGGACATTACCGGCGACAACCGTGGCTCTGCCGGGGCTTTACCGGGATAAACCGTCGCTAGTCCGGGGTTGACCGGGACTATGCCATGTTGTTGACCGGCTTCAACCGGGGCACCACCGGGAAATAGTGTGACCGCGTTAAAAAAATTCTACGCCATCATCCTGATTCTCGCCGGTCGACCGGCGTTAGCAAACCGGGATGGACCGGGGCTCTACCGGCAATAGTGAGACTACTAAATGCTCCACCGAACATTTTCGGGGATCATAATTAGCTTTCGAGATTTACGGCAAACAACCATGCTTATCTATGTTTTCGTTAAAAATCGAGCGGTCTATGAAATGAATCATTAAAAATAAAAATCTTTAATTGATTTCACCGCTCGTCAACACGAGTCAAGTAACTCCATGCTACAACTTACAAACTTGAAGTTTCCCCAAAACCATACGGACAGTATTATAATATTAAGAAACAAGTTTTAAGATTTAGTTTAGTTTCGTATTCGAGTTGCAGTCAAGCGTGAGACGTATTGCGGTTTGTCGTTAAGCATTAGACATTAGGCACTTTGCGGTTTACAACATCGCGCATTACAATTTTGACATGAATGGACTGGCGGATATTCCCTTCCATAGTTCCAGCGTATCAGTTTCTTCATATTTTAGTCGTGTTTCCCTGTCAAACAGTCAAACATTATCCGTAAATGTTGCACCAAGTCGGACATAGACCGTCTAATACTTGGAGTTAACTGCATTAAAAAAGACAACAATGACGGAGTGATTTCTTGTTAAAATTTGTTCGGTCTCTTTTGTTGGGTCAAATAGGGATACAAAAAGAAATAAAATCTCAAATGATAAGATGACAAGATGATAAAATGGATATAACTTATGTTGTAATGCGCTTGAATTTAACTACTTATCGAATAGGTGTTTTTTGAAAATCATGCGATGTTGCTCGGTATAATTATAATATAAACTATGCGTTGCCACTTTCAAAAAATGCAATTCGCTTGATTTTCATTCGGCGACGTGATTTCGACGAAAGCATTTTTGTCAACATACACCGCAGAGCATTAATATTTTTGTGACGGCGTGACTTCGAATGACTAGGTTGAAAAGAATATTTACGAATATCTTACATTCGGGATGTATAAACTTATATGGAAATCTTCTTGTAGTCTGTATTTATGTTGCCCAATCGAATGTGCATTTATTTATTTATTGAATAATCGTTTCATTCTGGTGATCAGTTTAAACGATCAAAATTTAAATGAACGTAGTACTTTCTCTTGCTCATTTTAGTTGCCCACCATACCAGCCCCTGCCGCCCCTTAGAAACGTCACACACGCATGCTAAATATCTTGATATATTTTAAATACCGAATTCGTGGAACTCTATTCAGGCCTGGTATTGTTCCAATGTAACAGCTTTACACATATATATGGTATATTGCTATGATCAGTGTTTCGTATCTTCCCTATATATATATTGTTATCCTATACATGGCATGATGGCAGATTCTGATAACCTACTTAATAAATTTGACGTTTGCGTTCTTGATTATTAACGATTTTCAAAATCTGGCTAGTTTGTTTTGATTCTGGTGTTTCTCTTAATTTGACCGGTTTATTATTTTCTGTCTTCAGAATGCCCATGGAAGTCGGTAGCAAGCGCGAGAGCTGTCTCTGGCAACCCTACCACGTTCGATCAAATGTTGGTTGATAGTAATAATTTGTTTTGTCTGTACATTCATAACAATCCTCTAAATGAAATTTTGGTCTCATTTGCATATAGTACTTGCATAATGCGCCTGTGATGATACACAATCATTTCGATTAAAAGTCAACGACGACAGTGGTAACCATGCATTTAACACACACTCAACAAGATCGCCACATTTTCATTAATTGTATCAGGTATGCTAAGTTTTATTTGCAACATTTGCATGTAAATGTATAGATCCACGGAGTTTCGACTGGGTTATTATTAATTATATTATTTTAAAATCCAGAGCAAACAGAAAAGATTTTGCTCAGCTCTGTGTCTTCTGCATTACATAGTAGTAGCAAATTTATTAAACTTATAGCCCTATAAGTGATCTGGAATGTATCTTTTCTTGTCAATATTACTGCATAGTATTATGTCATTTATAGGGTCCACCTTACTGAACCATCAACAGTTTGAACGTCACTCTCAATTGGATTAAAATCCAATTCTTAAATGAGCAATGCGTTATGATGAGGCTTATTTAGGAATTTCGTGTTGTAACTTCACATGCATATACACCCTAATAATATACAGGTTACTTGACAATTTGGCATTCAATTCCACTGACGCCGATAAAGATATCAATGGCATCTGGGCACGATTCGAGGACATTCTGATACGCGCCGAGGGTCTCATCTTATACAAGCCCGTGTTCGTAGACTACTACAACGAGGCGCTGAGGGAATTCCAGGCGGACAATGTGCAGTACATTGAGGTTCGAGCTCTTCTCCCAAATGTAAGTGTTAAAAGTTTTCTACATTCAAACAAGTTGTTGCCGCCAATATCTCCAAAACGAATAGGATTTATAAAGAACGGTCAAACAGTTTCTACAACAGATTACTGGTAGTTTTTGACCACCGTATAAAGGACTTTCAATGTGATAGATCTTTTAGATCCCTTTGTAAACATGTATATGTACTAGTTAATTTTACGGATATGATAAAATGGAGCATACTATCCAAGAAGTAAACCTAGAATTAAAAATGGTCTCTATCAACAAAAAGGATCAGTTTATTGAAGCGAACAGCGTGTTAGGGTTTAGCCATGTATTTGAGTATGTTCTAAAAAGCATACTCGTAAGCTCAGTTTTAAGCTTATTGTAAGGCAAGTTAAAGCTCGGTCAGCTTATTCCAAACCACAGGAGACACCCTCATTAAGTACGTAAATGATTGTAAAATGAACTAATATATAAGACACAGTAATACTCGTATCTATGCAACTGTCATGACAAAAGCCCGATACCACTTGTTGAATATTTTCTGATAAAAGACATTGTGATAAGGAAACTGACTGATACAATAAATTTTATCGGCCCACAAACTATAATATCAGATCATAAATTTAACTACTTCCTCACGTGAGATAATCATGCTACTCTGCTATGATATTTACTGATTCCTAAATAACGTGCACTTATTTGTTTTAAAGGAGTGTCATTTAGAAAGTAACACAAACGATCTAAGTCAGAAATAAAAAGTGATGAATACAAAACACCATGATTTGACGAGAAAACATGTTACTATTATTAACTTTCAGCATACGTTGACAAGAACTTCAACGAATTATGACTTGTAAAACATATACGTACATACAATTTTAGGTTCAACACGCGCGATTTCTGACAGTTTACTGTAAACTGTAAACGAAATATAACGTGTATGTTAATTTACATAATTAAAATGTCTTACCTTTTTGTCGAAAATTATCAGTAATATATTCAAAAATAATTCAATCATTTTTGAACTGGTATTGTCTTTGTATTGGCAACATTGTAACAAACTATATGGCATTACACAATTGAATTTACGATGAGCTTGCAGGCTTTAATGTCCTACACTTTTCTTTTTATACCTATTAATACGTATTAGGTGTTTAATACCTCATGCAAATGATACATTTCGCTATTGTTTCACAATGAAAATCTTCCGTTTAATGATTAAATTAATTTAGCTTAAGCCTGTGCTTGTCGCCTACATTTCGATACAAACCAACATCTACCTTTGACTTGAGGTTGCATTAGCGATGTTGAAGTCCAAATTGTTTGCTTTCCCCACCTAGCTTATAATACAAACTTTCTTGAAACTTAACCGTAGTATTTCAGTATTTAAATACATGATTGCATAATGAAAAAAATAAACGTCGGACTCTCTTGTTCAGAAATCTACTGTCTACTATTATTTAGAATGCGTCAGATTAAATATGTTGTGTTTTTTGTTTACTTTGCACTTATTTGAACACATTGATATACATTACAGTCTTTTGTCTGTGTTGATCGACGGTGTTTTTAATATGCTTTATTTTACAAGTAACATGTTCTCGCGTTTTGTTTTGTTTTTTGTTTATTGATTGCATATGTTTTGACACGATATAATGTTCCAGTTTATCTCTAACTGATTTGTGTGAGAAATGTTCAATATACATCGATACATGAAGATGTTATCTGGCTGTCTCATTTGCATTTTGTCCTTTCATGTAAACCTCTGAATTTTGTTAGATTTTACTTACTAGTATGAACAAATATGAAAACAATGTGCATTGTGTGTGTGCGTGTGTTAAAAAAAAGAGATTGTGTAAATATGAAGTTGCATAATACATAGATTACCTAACAAATGTCTTATGATAACATATTGATAGTTTACTCGGATGAATATCTGCATTAAAATCCCCCATGCCGACCTCATCCACATCCGATATCAATCTGTAATCTTAAAAACAGCGACCGTGTATTGGCAATATATAAGCTATAACTTAAGTTCAATTAGGCAACTTGTATTTAATATACGCAGAATGCAGAACAACGCCATTATCGCCCCTCGGTCGACTGCTTTGTTCTATTAAGCTATCTTACGTTGGATTTTTTACCCGAGTGATCTGCTTAATTTAATGGTCAAATACACTGCTCTATCAACTTCAAATGAATTTGATGGCCACCACAGCTAAAGTGCATACTAACGTTTCCATTATTGGTAGTGCATGATAGCCGATGTGATCTTGATCCGATTTGAAACTATTGGTTTATATTAACTGATCAAACTTTTAAAACGCAGCAAAGTTTTAACACACTGTGCTTAACGATTTAAGCATTATATCAATGGCTAAAACTAACTTAAGGAAAAGATAATACGCATGTTTTCTTTGAAACTCATATTGCATGCTTGCAAGTGCATCTATAGTCACGCTCTGTATGGCATACGTACTGGTAAACATTCATCAACACACACCAACTAAACGCCGATTGGCTGGTGTTATCCAAAGTTAATTTAGTTAGCTAGTTAGTAAGGATTCTTCTTTTCGAAATTTGCACGTCCATCAAACTTTAAATTAAAAGCACATGAAAAGGTTTCCTTGTTTGGGAAGTTTTACACTTGTACAAATTTCATAATTATAGTACTCGTGCTTTGTTAAGTTAAAGCGTCTAGTACTACCCATTATGTTTAAGCATATATGTCAAAGAAAGAACAGTTTAAAACCGTTTGCTCCCTCGTTTAAAGGTGTACAACGACGACGGAACTACGCTTTCCCCGAGGGAGGTGTTGCAGCTGTACAAGGACACCACGGACACCTTCAAACAACATAATCCAAACTTTATAGGTGCGAAGATCATTAAGACCAACGTCCGGTAGGTCGCTTTAGGGAGTCGCGGGTATTGTTGCCTTGTTAGATACTTCTGTGGTGAGCAGAATAATTTTACACGGACATTCTTTTAGACTGAATGCTCATATTAAGGTTAACCCCTGACTGCCAAAAGCAGTTTAAACACAGTCCTCAAATGTATTTTTCAATGGGTATTGTTAGTATTGTCTGTGCTTTGAGCTTCATCAAGATCACATAATTATTTATTTAGAAAAATAAACCATGTTCGCACTGAAATGAAAACGTCTATACATACTTCTCGGACATCGTTCAAGAGGTATTTCTATAAATTTGAATGAATTGAAAAAGTAAGTATTATAATAATTTTAGCCTGTATGCTTATTATTTGTATATCAACAAAATTTCATACAAATTGTTTAAGGTTTTTCAATGAATCGGTGATCCTGGACGACATTAAAATGTCCCTGCAGCTAATGGCGGATTTCCCGGACTATTTCGGCGGATATGACCTCGTAGGCCAGGAGGACCCGGGACTTCCCCTGATTGATTATCTAGATGCTCTTAGATACCCGTCGACGCTGAATCCACCTGTCAATCTTCCGTATTTCTTCCATGCCGGGGAAACAAGTAATAATATTTTAAATGTCGGTTTAACGTTAGTTAAGTTAACCGTTCATTCTGGACGTTGATTTTGTGGACACCAATATGCGGTTGGACGGGCGTCACATTAATTGTGTCCGCAGTTAAGTATTTCAATTTTCATCGAATCTTCACCAAACTGTCTGCAAATTTCTGTTGACACAGAGTTGGAATCGTGTTTTGACTTCAGTCAATATGCAAACTGTACTTAAGAGTAATCTCCCTTAATAAATACAAACAACGGCGAAAATTGCCGTTTGATTTTAATTCTTACTGGTTAAATAAAATTGTCACCATACTTTCTAGAAATATTTGTTTGCATAAAATGGAGCCGTAGTTCACTAACTAGCCGCATTTCGTTCGGCATCTGATGGCCAATACACCTTTGTCACGAAAACGACGACCTCAACCACCACTATCACCACCGCCACAACATTTTTCTGAACCAGAACTACCACCACCACCATGTTAGTATCATCAGCGTCAACACCTTAGCCGTAGTAATAGTAATCACCATAGTTGTCATCATCGTCTTCGTTTCAATAATCATCACCAATATCCCCTCATTGCTTCATCATTGTCAAGCCATCATCGTTGAACGATCATTAATCTGCAAAATTATCGCAATCATCTTTATTCCTGTACCTTACTTTCAAAGTATTTGTCCTCCTTATAGTATCGTGTCTTTAACAAAGAACCTTCAAGAAGTGCTGGATAGTTTATGTGTTTTTTTCAATTTTAAGAAGTTGTAATTTATTTGATGGTTATCCATGACCATTAGGACGATCATTCTCATGATTTCCGTAGTTCGCTGGAAAG
Organism: Dreissena polymorpha; assembly: GCF_020536995.1. Taxonomy (NCBI): domain Eukaryota; kingdom Metazoa; phylum Mollusca; class Bivalvia; order Myida; family Dreissenidae; genus Dreissena; species Dreissena polymorpha. The sequence continues at coordinate 138,027,043 of NC_068355.1, read as the reverse complement.
TAGATCATGGCTATTCCACGGTGCAGTTATGATTTTTAATTACGTAACACACACTTTTGTTAGTTCGTTTATGGATTATTATGCCCCCCTTCGAAGAAGAGGGGGTATATTGCTTTGCTCATGTCGGTCTGTCGGTCGGTCGGTCCGTCCACCAGGTGGTTGTCAGACGATAACTCAAGAACGCTTGGGCCTAGGATCATGAAACTTCATAGGTACATTGATCATGACTTGCAGATGACCCCTATTGATTTTGAGGTCACTAGGTCAAAGGTCAAGGTAACGGTGATCCGAAATAGTAAAATGGTTTCCGGATGATATCTCAAAAACGCATACGCCTAGGATCATGAAACTTCATGGGTAGATTGATCATGACTCGCAGATGACCCCTATGATTTTGAGGTCACTAGGTCAAAGGTCAAGGTCACGGTGACCCGAAATAGTAAAATGGTTTCCGGATGATAACTCAAGAACGCATACGCCTAGGATCATGAAACTTCATGGGTAGATTGATCATGACTCGCAGATGACCCCTATGATTTTGAGGTCACTAGGTCAAAGGTCAAGGTCACGGTGACCCGAAATAGTAAAATGGTTTCCGGATGATAACTCAAGAACGCATACGCCTAGGATCATGAAACTTCATGGGTAGATTGATCATGACTCGCAGATGACCCCAATTGATTTTGAGGTCACTAGGTCAAAGGTCAAGGTCACGGTGACCCGAAATAGTAAAATGATTTTCGGATGATAATTCAAGAACGCATATGCCTAGGATCATGAAACTTTATAGGTAGATTGATCATGACTCGCAGATGACCCCTATTGATTTTCAGGTCACTAGGTCAAAGGTCAAGGTCACGGTGACCCGAAATAGTAAAATGATTTTCGGATGATAACTCAAGAACGCATATGCCTAGGATCATGAAACTTCATAGGTAGATTGATCATGACTCACAGATGACCCCTATTGATTTTGAGGTCACAAGGTCAAAGGTCAAGGTCATGGTGACCCGAAATAGTAAAATGATTTTCGGATGATAACTCAAGAATGCTTTTGCCTAGGATCATGACACTTCATAGGTACATTAATCGTGACTTGCAGATGACCCCTATTGATTTTCAGGTCACTAGGTCACAGGTCAAGGTAACAGTGACAAAAGTCGTATTCACACAATGGCTGCCAGTACAACGGACAGCCCATATGGGGGCATGCATGTTTTACAAACAGCCCTTGTTTATAGATTTATCAAATGTTTTATATGCTGATATTTTCATAAAATTTTAACATATTTTAAGAACAACATGAGCAAGAGTTTCGTTTTTCCATTAGGTTACTTTTTAAGAACAAGCACATGCACATAGTTACAATTCTTAGCAACCAATCAGAAAAGCAGATACTATGAGACAATTGTACATGTACATGTAAATTAAACATATTCAACTGGGAGCTAGGTCTAGTTAGTATTGTACATTGCCGATTGCAGTTTTCGTTATTATGTCCAAGATTACACATTTAACTTAAGATTGGCATATAACACATTCGTGTATTTGTATTTTTTTAAATTCTAAAATGCGTATGCATTAATTAAGAGGGCCGATACTACGGATAGACATGCTATTTTTGATAATTTAAGATATTTTAATACGACTACCTACAGTTATACCTTATACGAAAACAAAGTTTGGGCACATTTTAATTTAGGTTTACTTAAAGGAAATACATTTTACTTATTTCAGCGAGAACGAAATCAGATACAGTATGTGTATCAAACTTTACATAGTATATGAACACTTCGCGTGGTATTGTATATTGATTTATCGGATCAAGGTACTAAAATTGAATGTCACGATGATTTCTACAATAACCTACTTTGGAGTTATAACAACACCAAAAAAATCTAACACGCTAAGTATCAATGCCTATTTTGGATTTAAACGAAAGAGCGTTCTAAGGATAGTGCGCATTGGCGTTTAACAGTATAGTGGGTTACTCACCTTTAAAGTGAACAACGAAGTTGTTTTTATATCAAAATACGGCGCAGCAATGTACATTTTATCATACCACCGCATTAATATCTGCCTGATATATTTTGTTATATCATGGTCAACAGGAAGTTCTTATATCAGTCAATGTTTGGAGTTACGTGGGATTTGAAATAAAGTCAACAATTTTCTTTCAACATGAATCAGGTTTAACAAAACAAACAATTTGATACCAAGAACGTACATATTTTATTCTAGTTTAAAGTCATAAATCACAAAAACGTTATTTTTTTTAAATCACCACAGCCCGCACTACAGAAGTTAAATGACGTCATCAATGGGGCAACACATCGTAAATATCGATATTGCCATTTCGCTCGCAAGTGTTGCACAGAAAGTCGCGACAAATGATAACTGTGTGCTAATCATCAACTATTTAAACAAACGATTTAACACCCTTATGTCAATAATGTCACCATCATCAAAATGTAAATTTCAATACACATCTCCAAAATGGCGTCTCCAAACTATTCGGTGAAGTGTATTCTTCTATTAAATTTGTCGCAGCAGTCCATTCCTGATCTCCATTTAAAGCGGGTGTACTATTCCTATTCGTAGTGCAAACAACTTTTTTCTCAATACGATGTTTAAAATAAGCGATTATTCGTGTCGTCTTTTCGAACGCCTTTGCTACATGTGTGTGTCAACGTGTAAAAGCCGGATCAGCAAAATCAGCGGGGATCCGTACATTTTAAATATTTTTTTTATTGTTTTGCAGATTTTTAGGAAAATGTGGTATGATAAACAGAAAAACCGGTTCCTGTCCCATCGTTTTGTAATGTATCAGGTTCGGCACGAATAAAATAACGGCTCGGCAAGCCTCGCCGTTATATTATTCTAAGCCTCGCCTAATATATTACAAAACGAAGGGACAGTAACCTGTTATTCTCTATATATACAGACCAAATGTACACACATACACACAATAATCTTTGAAGTATCATTTGTTGTTTGATTGTGGCATCAAAATTGTTTGCATGTAGAGAATGTATGAAACTGATATAAATATTTATTCCGAACACATCTAAGCTTCTAAGAAGAAGCCAAATTATGCTACTCGCCGCTTGCCAAACTTGCAGCTATGCTGATTGCTGCATTGTATGTTTACTTTTTTTCTCAAAAGAAAACATACACGGACATTATATGAACCGTACTCTGTGAAAAGGGAGTTAAATACATGTCCGTAAAGTGTCGTCCCAGATTAGCCTGTGCAGTCCGTAATCAGGGACAACACTTTCCACAAAAGTTTGATTTTTGCTAAGAAGAGACTTTCTTGACACGAAACATGTCATAACAGCGGAAATTGTTGTCCCTTATAAGCCTGTGCGGACTGCACAGGCTTATCTAGGACGGCACTTTACGCACATGCATTAAACCCCCTTTGTCACAGAGCACGGCCCATATGTTATTTAAATCCTCAGCATGGCAATGACCTGAAGAACGTACCGGTGTTCATAGTTTTTGTGCGGTCTCTTATAATCATACGTGTACATATAGTCATATAAAGCCATTCCCAATCTCACAAGGGACCAGGGGCAGCAGTGGACGAGTATTACGATGGTGTGTACCGGCTTGTAAGAGCCCACATATCCTTATAAATCATTTTCAGGTTGGCAAGGGACCCGGGTTGATGACAACCTCCTGGACGCCGTGCTGCTAAACACCACAAGGATCGGGCACGGCTACGCCCTTACCAAGCACCCGGAAGTGATGAAGATCGTCAAGGACAATCACATCGCCGTGGAAATCAACCCTATCTCGAATCAGGTGGAGGGCTTAACCCATTTATGCCTAGCGTCTAGAAAAAAGGCCTTGGCAAACAGCGAAGACCCAAATGAGACGCCGCATGATGCGGCGTCTCATCAGGGTCTGCGCTGTTTGCTTAAAGGAATTTCTGTAAGAAATATTCTAAATATATAAATAAATATAAAAGACATCCCTAATTTTGGAAATAAATTGATCACAATTACAAGGATGGGAGAGTGCACTAGGCATAAATGTGTTAAGATGTAGTGCAATGTAACAGCAAAAAACATTTATTATCATTTCACTTATTACCAGACGATTTACGCGTAAGTAAGTCATAATGCATTCTTCTTAGGTCAAGCAAATCAGTTAGCGTTTGTCTTGGACATACTAATGTTGATGCCATATTATGCCAGTTAATTGTTTAGCAATATATTAAGTAATACTGCAGTTCATGTTTTCAATCATATTACTTTGCATTTAAGGTGCTAAAACTCGTCGATAACCTGCAAAACCACCCTGGCGCCTCGCTCATCGCGGCCGGATATCCGGTGGTTATAAGCTCAGATGACCCGGCGGTCTGGGGAGCCACCGGCCTCTCTTACGACTTTTACGCAGCCTTCATGGCGATGTCCGGCGAGACGGATGGTCTCTCCCTACTAAAACAGTTGGCGATGAATTCCTTTTTGTAAGCATCTTGATTTTGTGTTTATTTGATTTACACTGTTTTTGTCAAAATTATTGTATACTGACAACTGTACACAAAAGAGTTTGACAGGTGTTGACATTGTTGTTAATACATAAAACACCAACAATCAATGGTTGATTGGTAATGCACATATGGCTGATGAAATATATTATGTGTTAACTACTTCATTATGTGTTAGCATCATTGTATATTATGTAGCAGTATTTGGAAGAAAATGATAGGTTGATGTTGGTTATTTGCACAAGTCTTTAAATACAATTTCTACTGAAACAGTTACTTCCCTTTTATAAACCCAAATTACGTATTGTCCACTTTCTGTGGCTTCGATATGTATACACGTTCTTTAAGCTCCGTCTGAATTTTGTAATGAACGACGTTTTGCATGCACAACACACGTGTCCGTTTTTTAAGGGTAACATAATTCACCCTTTTTTAATTCAATTTGCTCTTCAAATGTCGTGCTGTTGAGAAATGATTGCAATGTATAATGCTTTAGCTTTGCATCATAATGTTTTTTTTTACTGTCCTCTAAGCCCGTAAGTTGGTTATGGCGCGTCGCACCTTGGAGACCAAGGTTCATCCCCTCTCCACCGCCTAGTGAATTCTCCAAGTATAATGCAGCCTCAGGCGCGAAGGCCCTTAAAAACTTTGATGACGAAGAAACCTTATAAAACTACGTTATGCTCACACGTTCGTTCATTTGTTAACAGCCGTTGGTTCATTGTTGCAGGTACAGTGCTATGAACGCTACGGAAAAGGTGGCGGCACTGTCTACGTGGACGATCATGTGGGACAACTTCGTACTGAACGCTTTTAAAGAGCAAATGTAGATTTGTGACTTGAACCAAGTTCCGTTCCTGTGTGTTAATATGAAAATACACCGAAGTTTTGATGTAACTGAGTTCCGTTCTTGTGATAGTGTTGAAACGCACTTCCGCATCCGCAGTTGGCATGGTAAAATTTGTGAATGCAAAATCATAAGAAATATTCAGAGTTTCGGAAACATAGTTGTTTTACTATTAAGTTATTGTTAAATGATAACGCTTTTTCGGAAAAAAATATAGATATCTGATAACAGTGTTTTATTAAGTATTCCCAGTGCAATATTTATTGTTGTTTTTTACATATTTTTATATTAGATTGTGCACTTATTAAAAGCCCTTTTAAAATCCATTTGGATTATGAATGTTAGATTGCAAACTTAAAACAGTATGTTACATGTTGTATATCGGCCGTGCTCTGTGAAAGGGGGTTCAATGTGCAGTCTGCACAGGCTAATCAGGGACGACGCTTTCCGACTTAACTGGATTTTTTGCTAAGAAGAGACTTTCTTTACACAAAAAATATCATAAAAAGCGGAAAGTGTCATCCGCACATGCATTAAACCCCCTTTTTCACAGAGCACGATCCATATGTTTATTGTAGAGTAATAGTTCTATCATTCACACAAAAAAAAATTCTAATAAAGTTATACTTTATTCAAATTAATTGAAATACTTATCAAATGCAACCAAGCAAAAAATGAACAAAGTAACATATTGTTCGTATGAAAAATGACTTACAATTGTGAACATTGCACACGACTATACGAAATAAATTATGTAATTTTGATTAAATTGTTATACACAATATTTTAAATACGACCTTTATGTTATAGGCTTCTACAAAATGAACTCCTTTATTTTGCAAAGGATAACAGATCTTTAAACGGCAATAGTTCAATGTTGCAATATATTTAAAATATATGTGTTTTTTCACCTGCATTTCAACAAAGATATGTATAATTGTCTTAATTAAACTACTTTAGTTGTGTGTTTTAGATTTTCTCAGTGCTGTTTTAAGATCTTAAGTTGTAAACAAACTTATATTAGAATTAACATTTTATGTTCGTGACATTAATACGCATATCATAATGTCGTCCTGCAGACATGTTCATATTTGCGTAATTCAATATGATGGTATGTTTATGTGTCGGAATAGATCCCTTGTTTGAATCGTTGGTGACTTGTTTCGATTTTGTGTTGTTGTATGAATATAGTATTTATATTTGAAAGGACTAAACAGTATCAATACAGGACCTGTACTCAATTATTACTTCATGTCATTTGTTGTGGATATTGTTCATGGTATATTTTAGTTGTATGAATTTAGTACTTTTATTTGAAAAGACCAAACAGTATCAATCGAGGACCTGTACTCAATTATTACTATTATTATAACGTATCATTTGTTATGGATATTGTTCATGGTATCAATCATGCAAAGATATATAGCATTTTAGTTGAATGTTTGATGAAAATGAAATTTATCAAACGCGGCTTCGAAATAGATTGATGCTTTACCTGTGCGATTAACTTCATCTGCATTCAACATTTAACTTATGATGTATGTATCATATGATTAATATGTTTTTTCATAACCATGTAAACAGTATGATTTGTATCAAATTATGAATCAAAACTCCAGCGTTCCCAAGATTTAGCACTAAGTTTATTATAACTGCAAATGATCGTTTGATAAGACATCACATTAAATAAGAGGCATGCTTTTTGAACGAGCTTTTGAAATGAACTTAAGGTATCCCAAACTACTTTAAGTGTCAAGCTACAATGCATAAGATGGTTATTGTTTGATGGATGGATTCATTGTAGCATAAGGTTAATAAGGTTATTGCAATTTATTTTAATTATAAGAGTTAGTTTTATGTAATAATGATCGTAATGGTAAATTATTTGTCGATAGACTATGCGAGCAAGACCAATGTTCTTATCTTCGTTTGATAATCATTTACTTTTATCTTATCTTGAAATATTTATCTTACGATGTTAAGAGCTCTTTGGGGTCCAATTTGTATAATTTATTATTTATCACATTGTTTATCATTTATTTAATTATTACATTTTATTCGTTGCATTTTACTATCTGTTTATGAATAGTTAATTTAAGATTTTTCTATTTTAGATTTGTTATTGAGATATTCTATTTTATATGACATTGTCTGAATGTTAAGTGAACTGTGAATGATAATAATGATAATCACGCCATTGCTTTTATCCACATTTTTTAAAGAATAATTATTATTTATAATTGTTAGCTTGCAACATATTATTTTTAATTGAATGTGTAGGTATTAAAAGCCTAAACTGTCGCTGTTTAGAGACAACGTTAATTTAGATGCAGACGCAAAATAAAAAATCAATCAACCATCTTTCAAAATATATCTATAATGCAAACTGTGAACGGAATACCAATAATTCTGAAAAACTTATTTACGTATAGTGTCTCAGTATTTCAATAAAAACAGTTATTTCCAATTAAAGTTGAACAACTTATAGTACCTATCAGTTTAATCTAGTTCAGCGCTTTCACCATTTCATATTGTCTCATTATTTATGTATTGCAATTGTGATGTGTTGTATATGGCTCAACATTTCATATTGTCTCATTATTAATGTTTTGCAATTGTGATGTGTTGTATATGGCTCACCATTTCATATTGTCTCATTATTTATGTATTGCAATTGTGATGTGTTGTATATGGCTTAAAAGCAAGTGTATGCTTACAAGCGAATACATGTTGTTGTTATTGTTGTTAAGGAATGGTACATTTTATTTATGAATTGACATTCGAAAGGCATTGTTTTTATTCAGTGGATCAGGGTTTTATTACTTTTATTCTTAGTTGTTGTAAAGTAGAATGACTGTATGATAAATAAGTACGGCGGCATTAAAGAGCGGCAATGATACATTGCACCGTTAGAAAAAATGCGCTTTGTTAAATTGCATACTGTAGCAGTTTAATTTAATCGAAACTTCGTAATAAAATAAAAATAAACTACGATTCTTACAAAATTGTCCTTTTATTATATACTGGTGAACGCATCCTTATGTGACGTCATCCATTGTAGACGAACATGGAGCTGCATCATTTACAATACCATAAGGGACTCAGTATTGAGTCACTAGCTTTTTTGAACTGTATTTGAAATAACATTTAAATCATGTATGCAATGATTGTTTTGTGACTAGTCTTACAATAAAAACGAATACAACAGTTACTGTTGTTTTCTTCAAATATATCAAGTTTACCATTTATCATCGAGACTATCGATATTGTGTTTAAAAACATTTAAATGGTACGCCACAAATGTGAAGAATGATGTTGAGTTTGCGCGTTCAAATTTGTTCGTGGCTTGTGGTGGGTTTGCCAAAAATAGAGTAAAGGATTTTATGTTATTACAATTAACGTATATTCTTGGATTAATAATACAAACAAGGAACACTCGTGTTTGTTATATACTTGCATTTGGAAACAAACTATACTTTCTTATTGTGCACATGGGCAAATCGTTGGGCCAACTGTTTGCTATAATTTTATAAGGACACGCTGACATCCTTTGTCATTGTGTTGTCAGGTTAAATAATGTCGACTCAGCTTTAGCCCATCCCGCATCAAATGCTACTTAAATATACATTGCATGGGATTGTGGTTTTTCCTCGTCAAGATCATCTCAGAAAACCCGCCTTTGTAAGTACCGGATGTTAGAAAATACGTCATAGTTATTTTCTGGTTTTCCTAGGTTCCTAGGTGCCTCCCCTTTTCATTTTAATTCCATATAAGCGTCTTTGTTAGAATACGACATTATCACCTGATATGCGAACGTATTTAGCGAAAAGCGATGTGTCTTGAATAACGTCAAAGTTTCTACTGCGATAAAGAGAACAACATAGCGACAAATATCACTTAACGAAATGACATTTGATTATCAGCTACACGGTTCTTAGGCAAACATGTCGGTCATTACGCGATGAACTAGAGAGAAAAATGAACTGAACTCTGATACAACTTATGTAAGAGTGGTTCTTGAACAACATGCTTAGATAATACTACATTTGTATATTATACACATGATTTCCAAAAAGAGTATACATGTGACCTAATTATACGTTCGGAATAGATGAACGAACATATATTTCATAATAAGTATTAAAATATCAATATAAATCTACATATCTCCCCCCCCCCCTCTCTCTCTGTCTCTCTCTGTCTCTCTGTCTCTCTCTGTCTCTCTCTGTCTCTCTCTCTCTCTCTCTCTCTCTCTCTCTCTCTCTCTCTCTCTCTCTCTCTCTCTCTCTCTCTCTCTCTCTCTCTCTCTCTCTCTCTCTCTCTCTCTCTCACTCCCTCCCTCTCTCCATCCCTGCATCCCTCCCTCCCTCCCTCTCTTTCTCCCTCTCTCTTCTCTCTCTCTCTCTCTCCCTCTCCTCTCTCTCTCTCTCTCTCTCTCTCTCTCTCTCTCTCTCTCTCTCTCTCTCTCTCTCTCGTTCTCTCTCTCTCTCTCCCTGTCTCTCCCTTTCTCTCTCATGTATGTAACGAGTTAGTACATTTAACAAAGATAAAGGGATACATTGCGTTTAATGATGCCACTCTAAAATCGCTGGATTAATAATTGCATACCATGCTCTTGCAAATCTTTTTAGATAAATAACAAAACGTATATTTATTACCTTGTTTTGTCTTGTCTTCTGGCTTTGTGGGAGTGTATGCTTTACATTTTGTTATCTTGGTTCATGTTGATTGACTTTAATGTAGCGGACAATTTAATGTATCTATGGCTCAATAAAACACAATACATTTCATGCTGCGCTTTGCATTCAGAGTTTTATGTGACTCTGTATCTCCTCTGGATGGAATAAACAGTATCTCATTAACAATTATTGGTATATTAATACAACCAATATTTATGTCATTTCTGCATTCGATTAGGTGATGCGTTATTAATTGAAACATAACCCACTTGTATAAGCTGTTTTATGTTTATAAAATCAGTTTTATTTATATAATGTATATCGACAGCTTCCATTTGATGATTTCTCTTCACGTTTTATGTGTGCGTGCATATTAGTGTTCTGTGTTGATTTTGTGTAATACAAACATCAAAGACAACATGTTGGTTACGTAAAGAAATATTCAACGAATGTGATAATCGTTTACCACTAAGTCTTCTGGTCCATGATGAACACTTAAAAAGGCAATTAAATGGGGTTGTGTTATGTGAAAGCCCACTGCAGTTTATGCGTATTCGCGTATGTTTTTCATCCGGGATTTACGTCGGCCATTATAATAATATTTATGAATTTTGACCGCCGATGATAGACGACCTTTTCTAAATGATATAAGGAATGTTGCGTTCGAGATTTCGGGCGGAAGGCAATTGAAAGCAAGAGTAGTGGATAAGATAAGCGTTGTAAAAGAGCGCAGTTTAAGCTCTTGGAATATAAAGCAATTATTCTTTAAATTATAGCGGTCATTGATGTTCTTTGGTGGACATAAGTCAGAAAGATAGTTGGGATTAGGTTATTGGTTAAATAGAGCTAAATTTCGTGGCACCTGTGACTATTTGTGCCACCTCGTGTTTGAACATTCCATGGTCTTTTCATGAGCAGTTTTCGTAAATGGCATCGCCGTTTTCGAGCATGGGGCGTATAAATGAAAAAAAAACCTATAGTTTGCAATGAGTAATATTCTAAATTTGATTTTAACTTTTCATAACGTTTATGTTTATGTAGACCTTATGCACAATGTACTCAATATGGATTCCCCATTAAAAATATTTCGTAATTTAGAGCCCTAGGTGTTTATGTTTAGTTAATATGCTAATGACGACGTAATTGATATACATGTATACAGGGGGGTGTTGTGTTGTGTTTATCTTGCTACTGATGACCATTTACTTCTATATTTCAGCCCATCTGTCGATTCTTTCGAGATCGCAGTTAAGTATAACTAAAACCCTATTCATCTTGCCTTTTACACGTAAATCACTAACATCGTTATAACCGGTAACTTTAATATCAACTTCCATGACCCTAACAGCAACAACAGACTTAAACAGGTATGCAACAGATGCGCGTATGCCAAACTATTAATGTCTCTACGCAATACACTTGCCGTTCATTTCAACAATTGGCACTGTTCTTACATCTGGGCCTAACCTGTCTTCATCATCGAGAGTGGGAGACCCCTGTTGACGGGTATTTCGTAAATATACATTTGAATATTGTAACTAGTCAGAGCTATTTAATGCCCAACAGTTTATTGAAATATTTCGTGGCGTCGGCGTTTAAATAACTTGAACTATTCATAACTGGTTTATTTTGCGGCTCATTGTGAAAGCGGTAAGGTGGTCCATTATGAAAGCGGTAAGGTGGAGATGAAGTAACGTGCAATCAAATTATAGTCACTGTACGTTTAACAATACTTTTATTTGAATATTTGATAATTTAGTTCGTACTAAAAGAGTTCATTTGACAGACCATATTTTTTCTTTTTACGTCATTTACGACATGACATGATTGCCATAATGTCCGTGTCCCAAACGCTTGCAGCACGTAATATACAGCCGAACCGTTCCTCTGTGCGTCGTTCTGTCCGTTTTAAAGCATGTCCATCCAAAATGCCTGCCTCATCTTATTTTTTTCCACCATACAAAATGTTAAAAGTCATATGAGGACAAGCCACATTAAACATGCGCCTCCCTTATCTGAAGTAAATTGACAATTAGTGGTAAAAGATAAAAAATACTCAAAAACAACTTTTGAACTTTTAGTCAAATGATTATCATACATCGCCTGTTACAATTTGGAACCAATTGTAAACAGTATAAGACGACGTGTCGCGTTAAAAAAATCCTCCCACTTAAAACGTCAATAGTTTGAAGTCAAAGTTCCAGGTTGGCAAATACACAGCGTACACATACCATCAGCCATAACTCTGCCTTTATCGATGGGTGTTAAACATACGTGGCATACACGTAAACGACGTGCCGCGGTAGGACATGCATCCCGTTACCTCAAAGGTCAAGTCTGCAGTAAAACGTTTAAGGTTATCTTTGGTCATTAAATAGCTTGTTGGTTGCTGTATTAAACGAATTGCTATTATAAATAATTAAACCCCCTTTTTAAGCGGATTTTATTCCCCCCCCCCCTCCATCAATTTGAAGGAGCTTGTAGCAATGACGTTACAAATGTCCTCCCGTAGACAAGTCAGTCAGTTTCGAAATGTTTCTACACTAGATGTACTGCTTGAGAACGTTTAATTGTACGCACATGTAAGTTGGTTATGATGGTTTTCTGACAGAAGATGAAGAGGCCTATCGATTTTTAGATCAATACGACAAAGGTCAACTTCAAAGAGGTTTCTAACATGAAATTATAAATAATCAGTTTGAGTAAGTTAATACCTAAGGTAACACTCCCTTACGCATACTTTTAAGATTAAACACTACAAAAATATTTTACAGCATATGGATTTAAAACGATTTTGGCATTATCACATGCGCCCTATTAAAAAAAAAATGTATCCTACTTGACAGGGACCGACCACGGATTCCAGCCAGTTTATAAGACAATTAATTAATGTTCATAGCGTATTTATAATTACATTAGAGGGACATCATTTGACAGTTATAAATGTGTTAGATATTAATTAAAATGTAGTGTAACTAAAATATTAGTGATATCATGCTTTTAGAGAAACAAAGCGCTTTAAGCATGACGAATGGTAATTTTAATGTGAATATGGCAAGTTCAAAGGTAACTAACACAACACACTTTCTTGTGCAATCTGTTGTACAAGTTAATACAATCTAACTTGAGGATATGATATTGTCATTGTGTGACATCGATAAATATAAATTATCGTCATTATCATTGAATACAATAGGTTTTACAGTTAAACGGAATGCCAACTGGGTACGGGCATAACATATTTTGAAATAATATTAACTGCATGCATATACTGTTATCTTTCATTAAATGCAATGGTTCAGAATCCCATTATATTTTGTAATGCGCTGATGGACATCACATCATTATAATTGTTAATTGCGTGATTTTACGTTAGTTCAAATTTAAACTGATACAATAACCAATAATTTACAATTGTAAAAATGCTAACACACGTGTTGCTGAAATCGGTTGTGTGCTTGATTTGCTTTCATACACAAAATTGAATGTTTAAACAAGTCATCGATGTTTCAACATAATTGTCGTAGTTATGTGCAGCCATTCGAAACGAAACTAATTACATTTAATGCTGCCAACATTTACGACTTGTTTTTTTTATTACCGTCATTGTCAGCACAATAAACCAACGTATTAAAGTCAAAACTGCATTGACTTCATTTATGTATTTCATTTTTGATGCATCCGTCATCATTTGCATATGGCGATGTCGTTTTTAAAATGAGAAATGGTCACCTGATATTAACCAGTATTTTGGTTTACACACTATTTATTTATTTCATTGAAAGTACATATAAGCAATACAATACAATACAAACATACATATTATATTTGAAAAATATGCTAGGCAGGTAGGATTGCAGTATCGCTTATCATAAAGGCTGTAAAATACAATTGGACAGAATTGGGAAAGAGGCTCGAGGCTTATACAATGTCTCTCTTCTGTCAGTAAGAAGCGCTGCTGTAATGGTGTAAACCACCAAACGTATAACAACTATTTAAAGACATGTCAAAATTACGAACTATATATTACACTGATAGGTAATTGCATACCGTTTAGAAATGAAAAAATAATATAAGTTATAATACAAAAAGTATAACAGAGTAATGTAGATAGCATAAGAGCTAATAAAATGAGAAGAAAATGGACAGAAGTGAAAGAGTAGAGTTTCAGATTAAGAGTTGTCGCGGTAAGAAAAAGAAGTAGTTGCAGGAACGGGGCATCGTTAGCAGAATATGGTTTGTTCCTGAGATAGAGTTGGGCTAGAGTCTATGACTATCTCGGATGAAAGACTGAACATGTTTGAATATTAATGAGTTAACTTCATATGATCCGTCTTTAACTCCGAAAAGAAGTAGTTGCAAAGTTATGGGTTGGAAACTGGACAGATTGTTAAAAAGGATAACTCTTTTTTCTGTATAAATGGGGGAATTGAAGAAAAAGTGATATGTATCTTTAATCGCACCGCATTGACAAAATGGACTTTGTACAACCAGTATTCTTGCAAAGGACCATAGGTTTCCACTAACATCCACCAAAAACATATCTCACAAAGCGCCAAACAGAGCTGCAAAAATCGCATTCATAACAAATGATGTTAGCTTCGAATTTAATTATTTGTCAGCAGGATGTTATTTCTCGTAATGACATTTGATTATCAGGTATAAGGCTCGTGGGCAAGCATTACGGCTATTAAGCAATGAACTAGAAAGGCAACTAATGTGTTTTATTAACAGTGATAAAACAATTACAGCGGCTGATGGCTTGGCAAACACACTTTATGTGTAACACAAGCTCAGCTAGTGCTGTATTTAGATAATTTACAGCTGAGACTTTTATCCGAAAAGTAGTTTGTTGAACATTTATTAACTTCATATATTTGCTTTCAAATAAATGTGTAACGATTGATTCATTTGAATGGACAATTTACACTGTCCACTGTCCACTGTCCATTTACAATATGCAGTTTGTCGTTCTATCCAAAAGGGTATATTTGTAACCAAATATGAATTATAAAAATCACAACTAAGATCGATATTGTTGACAAATAAAAAAAACACAGTAACAATTAATACATGTATTTCTAATTTAAAGGATATAATGTTGTTTATTATATTTATAAATAAAGAAGTTTTTTATGCGCAAATTTTAATCACTTTTAAAATGAAAGCAGACGAAATGGCATACCTATTTTTTTACGAAATAATATGGTCATAAATACAATTGCAAATAATTTGTTGCAAATATACAACACTGGGTATCATTATAGACTATTACATGCCCGATAAATGTCAAGTGCAGAATAAAGTGAATGCCATTTTCGTCACAAATTCATCACTTTCTTTCAGCTCGGTAGGGATGAACTCCTTACATGTGTTTATCTTGCTTCTTATTTATCGACATAAATGTATCGACTAAGTTCGGCTGATATGTGTCCTAATAACGTTAATTGTATCTATAGTCTTCAATTAACAGTTAGACTTTCATGTAACATAATCTCATACCTAAATAGAATTAACACTTTTTCAAAAAGGCTGATAGTCATATACTCACATACACTAGATTTTCCGCTGTAATTCACTCTTGGTGCTACCTAAACGTGAACATGTCATATCCGTTATACTGTTAAATGCATACAAAACAATCATTCGAAGCGGGTTTTTGTTTGGAGTTGTCCCTCTTGTGTTCTGATTAACAAAATGTATGTTACGCAAAGAGCTTTCCCCCGTTTAAGTAGATGTAGTTGTTTTCTACGGTTTTGAAACTGGACACAGGTCATTTATACCTCACTTAATCATACCAAATTATGTATGCTTTATCAGCCCTTAAAATAGAATCATTGCATATATATAATTATATATTATATATGATTTTAGTGATACATTAAACATACTACATACAACTGTTTTCTGTTTCTCCAAATACATAAGTATTTCATTTTTCTGTAATTTCTGTCTTTTTAATGTGTTTATTACTATCTGATTTGCACAATTAAATTTTAAGAAAAAAAAACACACACACAAATAACTGTATATTTATCCATTTAAAATCAATAGACCATAGGTGGAATTTATACGAAGCGAACGAAATGCAGGGACGTTTATGTTTTTAATTCTTTAATGATAAATTCAAGACTGATATAAAAAGAGTGAAACAAATTTTGTTCATTACGTATTGATGATTCCTTAAACTAAGAAGAACAAGTGTATGTGTTATATAATAAAGGTAATTTTTGTCTTAATGTTTTATTATTATTAAATTAACAGAATAGTCATTACAATTATTCTTATCTTTGAAATAATGTCATAGTTTACATCAAACGACTCCCTTAGGTATTCAACGATGATGCATGCACATTGAATCTATTTACATTGATTAATTTTTCATTTCGAATGGAGTGAATTCTTGTGGCACTGAATATTTGTTTTGACATCATTCATTAGCTTATGACATTAAGGTCAAATAAACTATTGAATTGACAAATGTCAAATAAAAAATCGGTACATTTTTTTCGGACATATATTGCACAATCGTTTTAAACTATCACACTATTGAATTTATTGTTAAATTCTGTTTAACAAATCCAAACTGTAATTCTCTTCATGATAAACATTTAATCCCACAGCTGATGTTTGTTATACGTTTCAAAATGTTGTTATCTTCAGAATGTCTATTCGATCATGCTTTTTATTTTCAATCAGAAAAATCAGTATCGCGTCGCGTCCTGTACCCAACCATTTATTTTATGTACACCAAAAATAGATCACGTGGCCGAAAACAATGCTGAGCTATATATATGGTAAAAGGCAATAAACATGTTTTATAGTTTATCCGGTCTGGTATTGTTAATTGCCCCCCCCCCCCACCCACCCCATAAATCAAGCCATGTTATAAGCGACTGGGTACCCATGCACATAATGATTGGAGTATTCACAACCACGAACAGTGCTGTTCAAATCCTAAATTGAACAGTCACATTACAAATCAAACAGCTTCTTTTAGAGAATCTTAGCTTGGTTCTGAAGCCATGTGTTGCGACTGATGATGCACCATTGACACCTCCGTTAATAACTTAAACCCATTCACATACGCTAGGGTCATTCGATGACAAGGAAGGATATGCCGTGAAGTTTTCCTGATAATTCAGATTGATTAATGCAAATCGTATTTCAAATGGTATGAACCTGACTCATTATTCGTATATATAGTGAAAGGATGAATAGCTCTGTCATCTATCAACGTGATGCTTAAAACTCGCCCAAACGATTGCCGTGAAGGCACCTTCTTTTCACGGGCTCTACGGAAACGGGAAATGCATAATTTAATTATTCATATATAAAACCATTCTGTCAGAATGCGAACAGAGGTAACTTGTTCTCACGATTTATAAAATGATTGAAATGAGGAAAACACATATGTATACATTTTTATTTATTGCGCGTGACGTCTTCCAAATACACCTCGCGGTTAAAAATGATGCAAACATTATAGTGGCTGTCCCTTATAACAAATAACGTATATATAATTATTCATTGCTATCTCATTAACGCTAAAGAAAAATCTTCGACAAACAAGTAAGTTTGTTTACGAGTGGCATTTCATAAAAGAAATACAGATCGGAATATGCGAAAATTTACACATTTATTTACGCTACTTTGCATCCGATGATGAAACAAGTTACAGCACGCAATGATCACAGCATAACACTGTGGCCAATAAGGTTTTCTTGTTTTAATTTTGTATAAGTTTAATTACAATAGTCTTCCGATGTGTTTGTTTATAATTCTCGACCGCTGACAAAACTACTTAATGTGTGCAGCACGTGCGGAAAATAATTACACGAACATGAACAAGTTTATTCTGAACAAGACCCGGAACGTTTGCTCTTAAACTTTGATATTGTAGACATAATAAATAATTTGACGACAACCGTCTTTTTTTTTCTTATAACCAATCTATTTGTAAAAGCGTAAATCGATATTGAAAAATCAACCTATTGGTATATTGTCTAGTAAATGTATACCAAACAAGCGATTACTGCTATCTCTACACGCATTACGCTGAAACCATTTATCCTAGACTGGAAAGTTGGTTGGAGTCCCTTGAGGCTATCCAAGTTTCGTTAAAAGCATTGCAATCGTATATCATCCAGCGCTCGAGGCAAAGTAGACCATGTTCGGGGGTGTTAAACATGTATTGAGGTTTCTTTTGAATGCGAGTGCTTTTTGTGGATCGGGTGGTTAGGGTGTGCAATTTAGGTCATGTTGATGCAATGTTTATATTGTTATAGTTTAATCCTACGTAAAGGTATATAATATTTGCCAATTATGAAAAAATGAGTCAGCTGTTCCGAATATATGTGCTGATACTAGTATAATGAAAACATGAAGTTATAGTTTCACGCAATATTTATTTAATGCCGTTGTTGATATAGAACAAAACATGGTCTAGTACTTTGCAGTAAATGGCTAAATCATTTCGTTGGTCATATTACTTATTTTGCACAGCCAGTATCTATCCACTAGTTCTAATTGTGAATCGTTTTAAAAAAAGCTTAAATTTTATAAATTTTCGACCTTAATACAAAGTAAATTAAAGTATCGTCTTTTCGAGAAATCGACAGTTGATGTAAACAAACTAATACAGTAACAAATACTCTGGGAATTCGGTATTTGTTGCAGTTGTGTAATTTTATCTTATGTTAGTATTTATAAAGATATGATAATTTGATTTCCCCGTTTCTCGCACAGAAGCTAACTTACACGTTGCATATATAGTGCCGCGTTAAAAAAACAACAACGTACTGCCATACTGTGTTTGGCATCAATGTTTACTTGATAATGTACGTAGAAGAAAATTTCAATCATTTGTTTTCATTTTCCCCATAGAACCCCGCGCGTCTATTCAAGTCCTGATCTCGTTCAGCGTTTGCTTCCATTTGGTCAGTTATTGTCAGGTTGGCGTTTTTACTTTCGTTGATAGCAATCCATTGCCTGTGTGATGCTTTGTTTCAGGAAATTCAATTTCCTAATGGTCTCTTGGGAAAAAACGTAAATAAAAGCAATACTCCCGCCGTTTTAAACAGGCGAGTATTAATAATTTACCAGTTGCATATAACCTGACACTCAGAAAAAAACATTCGTCACACTCTTTGGTAGATTCCAGATTACCTCATCCGGGTCGGTCGTGCGTGAGCACTTATCTAATTGGCAATTGGGTTTCTGTTTATATAAAAATGTTAATGGAATCGCGTTGACGAGTTGTTATATATTTAAATAATTCTACTTACACAACATAACGTTTTTAAAACAATAACGACACGGAATTAATGGTTGGGCTGGCAAAGGTTAGTTATAAAACTTCTTTTTTAATTTTACAAGTGTTTCTGATTGTATTTATTTACCTCATTGTTACACAACATCAATTATAAATCTTCTTTGATGAGAAATTAAACATTTCAAGCAGCAATCCGAAGACATATGATCCTATTATGGTAATTGCTATTTAATGATATTTAATTAATGTTAGTGCATACAATCCTTTTTTTCAAATGAGCACTTCTTTCTCAGCACAAGAATGAGAAAAATGTGTGTTATTAGCACACGTATTTTTGCCCATATGTAATGATTTTAGACATACATAATAACCAAAACTAATTTAGAAAATGGGCCGAAAACATTGCATTCAAAATAAATTAATTTGGCGTCAAAATTGAATAACTTTCCAGAAGTCTGTTGTTTAATACTCTACTGTGATATATGACTTTGCGCAGAAGGTGTATTCAATGATTACTTTTGCAACGTAGAATATAATGTTTTCCAAAAGGTCAAATGCTTCGTTCATTTATTAATGTTGATATTGATATAAATTAGGTACCAACATATATTGTACAAGCGACGCTGTTCAGCATAATGTAATATGTATTTGGAAGTAATAATTAGTTGTCAAATAAACATTATAAACATAGCGAAATAAGCAACACGTTTTCATAAGTTGAACAGTATTCCAGTAAATCTGCGATCTATGCTGGATGTAATCATTATTCGAAATGTTTTATAATGCACATCTTTATACTTGGACATGCAAATACAATCGTACACTTAAACCTTATGTTAATTTGATAAAAATGTATGTTTATAATTGTAAAATTAACAAAACTCGACATAAAATCAAAGCATCTACTCGTACCAGCCCTTACAGTTCAATGTTCTCAAGGAAATTAACTATTTTAATGATTTGAGTCAAAGTAATGAATGGGAACTATTATAACCTAATTTTCAGTAGTTTTGAAAAGAGAATTCTTGTTATTGTCAAATTTTTTTTGCCATATATTTTTGTATTTTTATTTTAAAGCTAATATTGTTAAAATGTATACATGTGCGTTGTAATGTGCATATATTATTCGCTCAGTTTGTATGGTGTGGAGTGGGATGGCCTCGACCCACACTCACACATTCATTATTCACGAGGATAAGTACAATACACTGAACGAAGAAAAATGCGATCTAATACAAAATAATTTAATTGAATATCAAAAAGTTTAAATATAAAAGTTATTAACACGAACTAAGTGCATGGTTCCAGATAGAAGGTGTAGCTACAATTTAAATAAAGATAGCATTATCGTGTTTCATATTGCTTCAATTTTATATAAGATCAAACGTATTTATCACACGTATTAGATTACTTTAACTTGTTTACATTCATTTTACAAAACACGTTTTCGAAATACCACTTATATATTCACTCAAATTATTCAAATGAAATCCAATTTATTAAGTAGTGTCTTACTTGGTAGAAATTTGCACAATACCTCGCCCGTGGGGATTCAACGATAATATAATGGATATGCGTTGGTTCTCTTCCCAATTAATCAGCATTTATTGCCAATGAAATGAATGTGTGTTGCAAAGGGATGAATACATTTGACATAATTCATCAGCGTGTGTCTCAACAGACGAGTCCAATCAATTCTTACTGGACCAGTGCCAGGAAACATTGCTACACCAAAATTCATCTTTTGACTTCACTTGTTGATTACCACTTCATCACATCATTAACAAATTTGTTTCATGTAAACTGGCAAGGGTAAATTAAATACCAATGAGGACATTCACATATTGTCTTTCTTTTTTTATTTATTGATGTTCCATCAATGTTCAGGTTGATTTTACTTCCTTGTCACGTAGTGCAATATAGGATTCTTTTCAAAATGCAATTTATTTCTTTTATCATTTACCCGCATTTCAAGAAGATCATCTTGACGATTTCCATTAGAAAAATCAATAGTGATTGCGTGCTGTACCCAAATCAATTGTAACGGGTGCAAACAATTATATCACATGAGCGATATCAATGGTACGTTTTCTAAGCGCTGAAAACTACAAGGTTGTACAGTTCGCTCATATCGAACGTCTCATGGTATCGATCATTGTGTTACCATTACGAAGAAGACTCTAGTGATGACGTCATACGCATGTGCTCTGATTATTTTGTTTTACTTAGATAAATGCGCTAGTTACTTAGATAAGTGCGCTAGAACATACATACAGGCTCAACCAAAATGAGCGAAAACCGGTATAATTTAATACCGATTATCCAAATTTATTCATAATCTATACATTTGTATTGGTCCTCTCCAAAAACATTTACACATAAAAACAAAGTGAATCAGACGCATGCGCTATGGTAAAACAACACTTCTATTAATGTGATTTAGTTAAATAATCATTTTTTCCCGAGTAAAAAAAATGCTGCATGGACATTTCTATCATAAAAAGTTTGTGAACACTAAACCCATGTTCAGTGGGAATACCCCGTCCCATCTGGACATTTATTTCAGGAAATCTTGTATTAATAACATGTATGCCGAAAAGTATTTGAGCAAATGTCGAACGCTTGTGTTTATGACATTTTTTAGCACTTGAATGTGCCCACGTTGTTCTAAAGAAGAATTATAATTGGAACAGAAAGTTGTTAAAATGTACATAGAAGCTAGAAAAAGGTTAAATTTGTTTTTATAGGCGAACAAAATATGTTTGATAAGTCACATTTAAGTTTTGTTGGCATAATTCATATTTCAATCTAGTGTTTTCCCTGCCCAGTGTGACGTCTCGATACGAAGCAATCAAGCGCGTAGTGGGCGCTAATGAGGGTGCGTATGGACATATCGGCTTTTCTTTGTTAAACACGCTGTAAATAAACTATATTGTCACTGATTTAACGGAAATTAAATAAATCGCTTAGAGTAAGTCGTATATTTTTGGATGTTGCATTGTTTGCATACATTCAGAAATTATGATACTCGTTTCTTGAACCGCTCGATACGCGGTGACCGGATGATACTTGTCCATCCGAAAAAAATATTTACGTGGGCGGTGTAGAAAGAAATGCGTCACGTATGCATAACCATGTATGTCAGTTTTCAAATACGACGTCACATGGTCTTGTGCACGTATTGTTTGTATATATTTTTTTAGTTGTTACGTCCAACCGAAAATGAAGCGCTTGTAATCATGATCAACATTCATTCTGCTTTAAAAGTGTATGGCTGTAACCTTTACTGCAAGTAAACGATAAATGTATTGGACGTATAATCAGCGATGTGTAACCAAAATAAAATAAGCATCCATAATTTTAATAAACGCTTGATAATTATTTCTTAATTTCAAGCGATGCTTCTTGATGAACACAACTGTTTCCTATATATATATTAATGATGTATGCTTTATAAGAATGTTGATACACGTGTATAATACTGTTCTTTAATAGTTATTATAAACAACTGCCTTGTATGTTATACTATAACAAACGAATACTCGTTTCTAGAATGTAGATGAATGTATTCAGTTTTCCAAGAAGAAAAATCCGTTATGATTATATAACATATTTTGTTATAAAAACCATTTATATCACTATAAAATTATTAAATACTAATACATTGAACAAAGATATGCTCAATGAGTTAGTTAGGTGATAAGCCGATAACAATTGAGTTATAAATATCTACACATATATTGAGCCCAGGTGCGAGTTATTGACACTATACATCAACAAAAACCTTAACTATACAATTGTATTTTAAAGAAACTTCCGGAGAGTAGCTTTGTTTTGCACTGGTAGACCCACTTTTGTATCTCCGGATATCGCTTTATTCCTGAGCATGATGACAAAGAAGGACATGATCTGAATTCAATTATTGTAATTAAGATTGATGAATCAGAGCTAATTGCAGATGGGATGATGGTGTTTTGTGAAAAGATGAAGCATTTTGACATCATATATCAACGTGTTACAAAACAGAATTTTTCTACTGATTACCATATTGGAGTGTCAGCAACGGATTGTTTGGTCATGGTAGTAACATTGGAGAATTTAGCATCTACTAGATGTTAGATGTTTGCAATCGTCAAACATAAATGTCTTCGGCTGTGATATTAAATAAATAGATTTTATTCTAGACTCTGGTGTACAAATGAACAGCACTGTAATTTTTTTTATCAGCACATCAACAGAAAATGTCAACTTGCTAGTGCGAAATTAAAAAGTCTCAAAATAATTTTAGGCACTTATGCAACGTGCTCATGTCTACAACTAAATGTGGATACGCTCCAATGTTATTTAGAAACTGTTGTCCTGCTCAGGTCATCGCGGCGTTCGGCGAAGTGTGCGAGACATACATTTTAGCAGTTTTCTTATGATACCCTTCAACATTCGCATTTTAATGTCAGTCCTTTGGTAGTTCAGCGTCTGTTTTTTTTGACAATTTATTGCTAGGTTCAGGTTTCATAATTAACCTGTGGCACTCAATGAAAACCTAT
This sequence comes from Dreissena polymorpha, assembly GCF_020536995.1. Classification (NCBI taxonomy): domain Eukaryota; kingdom Metazoa; phylum Mollusca; class Bivalvia; order Myida; family Dreissenidae; genus Dreissena; species Dreissena polymorpha. Next base: position 138,003,201 of record NC_068355.1, on the reverse strand, counting down.
TTCACAATCTTTGATTTGTGTCAGTTAAGAAGTCCTTATTTTGTTCAATAACTGTTCTAATTTGCTAAGTTATATGACGGCTCTGAAATTTGAAATATTTCCCGCACTGATAAGTTGTTAAAGACTTGAATGATAAAAAGTAACATCAAAGATACACAAACTATGTACTTTATTCGCACATAAACAATACTTGGCGCAGAAAGGTTAAGTTTTGCACGTAATAATATAAGTATCAGTAAAAAACATTGCATATTATTTTGAAATAAATCAAAATATTATCCGCAACTCGAAATGATATTGCTAATTGGAATTTTATCGAGTGCGACGTCTTTGAGATGCGAAATTATAGCTTAACTTAACTATATTGTGTTTTTGTATATCTCGCTTGACTTACTCAAATAGCATTTAATAAGTTTAACCTCGTGTTGAGATAAACATTGAAGATTGCCAAACTTATAAACTACGTCTCGTGTGTAAATGTTTAAGTCAAACGCGGCGAAAATCTTCTGATCGATCTTACGCCATCTTGTAAACATGAAACCTCTAACAATAGCTTTAAACGTCATGTGTCGTTATAAAAATGTACAAAAGGCTGAATTTTTCGTTTTTTAAAGCGTTAAAAAAACCATACGTGTAGTATTGTATATATATGCCCCAACAAAAACACATTCAAACTAACAAATCACTGCTTTAACCATATTTCCACTTGAGTTATCTGTTGAATAATATATAAAAATCATTTCAGCTGTCGTCAACTATGAAGAAACTTTGAAATCCATATTATTTAAAAAAAAAACCTATTCAATGCAAATTTCGGGGATGCATTTTGTTTTCATCAAGTTGACATGGAATTGACACTCAAATGAATCACATAATCCTTTTTGCTTAATCCGGGTTTATTTAACGACAGAAAAGGATATGCCGTGAATTCAATCCTAGTAATTACGATTGATGAAACGTAGCAACTTTGAAATGGAATGTATTTTTTGTGTTTGAAAGGATGGATCGCTTTGACATAATCTATCAATATGTGCCTACACATGGTCTTTCTCTCGATTGCTGATTATGCGTTTATCAGCAGTGTTGTGTGTGTGGTTATGGGAAGACACACATCTCATGCTGCGACTATGAGGGCTCATCGAACAAAAATGTCTGTACTCACATTTTAGTTGTGAGTTTAGGCACGTTTTTGCTAATCAAAGTTTGTTTTAATAACAAACACGAAAACAACATATTAACTTGACATGGTCTGTTATAGGCGGCAAATATGTATACAATAACTGTCATATAATATTATATATATGTAAATAATAGTTTATTCAAAACTTGATATTGTGCCGCCTACGTTTCCTGCGTCTTGCTCTTCTTTTTCACCGATACGAACCGAGGTTTCTAAAACGGAAATGATAACTCTTAACCTACTTTACACCCGTAAATATATGCAATCTCTGCTCTGATTTATGTGAAACTTGGAAATAAACATGCGTCACAAATGTATTCGTTTATATATATTTTTTTCAAGATTACTGAACAACTGAAGTGATAACAAGATGCTTAAACATTGCGACACTTCTTTGTAAACAATGTCACACTAAACTACTGTTAAATACAAAATAGTACGTTCCACGGTAATCGTGTTGTGTAACGTGAATACTGTAACTTAATTATAGCATACATATAGGATCTGGTACGATTTGTCATATCATACCATATTGTATTAAACGAGTTCAGGAATTTTGTTAGTAAGCGAGCCTTTGGAGAGCTTACTAACGAATTTCCTGGAAAATTCCTGCTTATTTTCTGCTAAAATATATTGTGTATTCAAACATGAATACAATAGTTTACTTCTAAGATTGTTTTTTTTAATATAAAGGGATTTTGTCATAGGCTCGTATTAAAATAATTTATCACATGCCATAACCTGTTTCCCATGTAATATAACCATTACATATATTTTTTTATCCTACAGCTAAATGATTTTATAGAACAAATACGACTCATAAAGAAAAGATAAGGTTTTCTCCACGGTTATTTTTAGATCAGGTTTCTTCCACACTTATTTTAAGAACATTACGTAGGGACTAGTTTTTTTGGCCTTTCACCCCTGATTGCGTCATTTAGGTCATAGGGTACGCAGTCGTTTAACGAGTTTACGAGTGTTTGTGTTTACGATGGATTATTATAATACTTTGAATGTGAAAAACAGTTTTTGGATATAAAACTGAAATGAAACTGGTGAGACTGCATTTTCGATTTAGTTAAAATGTCGAATGTACTCGAATAACGCGATGTTTTGTTGAACAATTGATGTATTAACTTTAAGAAAAGTGTCAGTGAATTGTTCTTTAACTTTTCGAAGGAAATCGATGTCGAATTAAAATGGTAATTTCTTTGATGGTTTAGTCGTTTCTTTGTCAGTCGATCAAAGAATGTCTATCCACAAAGAATTGCCTGCTTTCATCCAGTGCTTTAAAATGGAAAAGATGGATGGCGATGAAGAAATTTGTCTAGAATTTTAACTCGTCATGGAAGCAAATTAAACATTACGAAAATAAACATGGACGTGGTTATTATACATCTTCGGTGAGTAGAACAATACTTTTATGTAAGTAAGTATAAAGTGTGTAAAAAGAAGAGTTGTTTAAAACTAAAATTAACAATATCGGCGGGAATAAATGCTGAATCATGCTTCACGTAGCCACGGTATGTGTCTACACATTTTGTAAATTTCAAAATGGCGGGAGCCATGTTTGTTTTTTGGTTTTTTACAGTTGTGAAACAAGAATTGTAGTTTGAACATAACCGTCTGTGTTTTACTTGAGTGTATTACATTGGAACGCTGATTAAATTTGAATCGAGGCGTATAGCGATATTTTGTCTCGTTACTTTTCTTTTGCGTGGAATTCTTAAGAACTATTTCGATTTCCGTAAACAGGAAAGATCACAATAAATATTACTACGCAATGTAAGATTCAGTTAATTTAATGTGTTTTTGCTTTTATTTTAGGAATAAATTAAATAAAACAATATTGTAGGATAAATGGAATACTATGTTAGTGTGATTGTGTACTTAAATTTATCCCACTCGTGTCAGAAAGGCTTACAAGGCTCGGCAAGCCTCGCCATGTAAACCTTTCTTCACTCGTGGGATAAATTTAAGTACACAATCACACTAACATAGTATTATTCTCTATATCTTACACATGTGTAATATACTTTTTTAGCGTTTTCATTGGCTTAGTTTTCGTTTATTTACCAATCGCATTTTGTAATTTTGCTGAAATGACGTTGTAACGTAAAAATGACGTCACGAAATGTAACCAACATTCGGGATTTATCATTATGGTTGCGTAAATGTTTATTTAATTTGCTCATTTAAAAGCATGTGATAAAAAGATCTGACACTCGTTGTCATATCATACCATATTTTATTAAACTCGTCCAGGAAATTCGATAGTAAGCTCGCAAAAGGCTCGCTTACTAAAAAAATTCCTGAACTCGTTTAATAAAATATGGTATGATCTGACAACTCGTGCCAGATTCTATATATATCTTGTCCTAAACTATTAAGTCCTTTGGTATATTTATGTGTGAATTTTTTATCATGCAAGTTATTTGATAAACAATTTTAAGCGGATATTACAAATTGTCCAGCTGTTAAGACAAAAAATAACACATTGCACTTGATGAAAGTTGTATAAGTAATACACATTCGTCGTGATTTATAATCATAATAAAACTGCAAATAATTATTGTATTTTAATGTTACACATAACTTTACTATGTAAAAACCTTCACATTTGAACTTTACAGAGGCAAACTGTTCATTTACATGTTTGTTTAGTTAAAGTGTTTTTTTTCTTCAAATATTACAATAACGCAAATGACTAATGTCATATATAATCAGGTGAAGTTATTCTGGAAATATTTATGACAGTGATGTTTGATGCATAAAAATTGACACAAGAAAGTCATATCACACCGTATCGATATAAGCAGCGTATACAAAATTCGCGAAAATGTTGGCTATTAAGCAGACTCATAAGCGCACTCTTTTACACATTATTAGTTCAAATAATTTAAATACCTAATACCTCAGCTGTCAATATGATATAAATTGTTATTAATTTTAGTAATGTCTAAAAATGTTCAGTAGCGTAAAAGTTTCTGCATATCATGTTATGCTTGTCAAATGATATATCCATGTTTCGAAAATTGATATTGTATAGATGTTCAATGCATGTCGAATTTGCTACTTACATGTTACACTATTTGATGTGCATAAGGAATACACCAGTGGAGAATATTAGAATGTACTTAAATATTGCAGCCTTTATTGAATGTAAATGAAATGTCGAAAGATTCATTATGAAGTAAATTGCTTTAGAATTTTGTTTTGGTTCTTTATTGATGCACATTGCTAATTATATATGAGCCGTGCTCTGTGAAAAGGGTGTTTAATGCATTTGCGTAACGAGTCGCCCCAGATTAGCCTGTGCAGTCCGCACAGGCTAATCAGGGACGACACGTTTCGCCTAACGTGTTAAAGATTTTTGCAAAGAATAGACTCTTTGTAAACGAAAAATACTATAAAGCGGAAAGTGTCGTCCCTGATTAGCCTGTTTCGGCTGCACAGGCTAATCTGGGACCACGCTTTAAGCACATTCATTATATACTCTTTTCACAGAGCACTGCCCATTAAATATGTATCACAAATAATGTTTAATCCTACGAAAACAAATATAAAGTGCGTTAATAAAAAATGTTCTCGCAAACAAATGTTTCATAATATTACTACTTTGTTTGTTCGTATACATCTTGTTATTTTTTTAACCGAGTTCATATTAGTAGTTTATCCATTTAATGTGAAATATGTCCTTACAAAGAAGGCAATTCTAAATCTGTATCTAAAAACAGGTATGTGAATACAACGTGTTTAATCAACCAATCAAAATAACAGTATGTGAGTCAGTACTGTTTGCGCTTTCTAGTGTGTTTTACACCGTTTAAATCAAATACATTGGTACATCCTATGCTTAACTGTGAGCACAATCAACGCTACCCGACCTGTACTCCGGAAAGCAATTACTCCTACATTAGTTCGCATCCGGTAATTTTATTGTGAAATCGATACTGTAAAATAATCCATTTTTGGTGTTCAATGCTTACCCCAGTGGCAAAAATGTTAACCAGCATAACAAATGCAGTACCAAATCCATCTTGACAAAATAATTAGTTTTTTTATTAGCGTTTAATTGTAAAATCGATTAATATTATTAACATTAAACATAATTTAGCTGATCGATTTGATAAAATAAAACTTGAGTAGCTCATTTTGATATAAACATATTTTTGCCAGTTTTATATCGAGCCATATTTTGATTTTCTAAAAATAAAATAACTCATCAAACGGATTTTCACCAGAGATGAACAACCATATCACATAAATAACACGAAAAACAATAATACCATTAGAATGTTAAGTTATATATACAATAATTTTAAAACGTTTTGTTATTCATAATATTTTGTCTTTTTTATTTGTTTATAAATCAACACAATTTCTAGAAATTGCATTAATTGACTCATGCCTTTGAATATATATTGTATTAAACAACTGTTTTTGTACATCATATAAGCATCAACATAGAGTTGCGTTTTTGCCAATTAAATTCATCCTTTTTATTTATACTAATAAAAGACGTATCCTACAAGATTTTTTTATGCAATTTAATACATTACTCGCGTGCGTACTGCGAAAATGTAGTTAACTCCATTGAACATGATTAGTTTTTGTGATTAAATTTTATCAATTATAGACAAATGTCACGCAACATTCCTTGTTCGATCGAATATTTTAATATCTTTATGCATTTTCTCATTAAAAACAAAGTAAATTATTTGCGCTTCACAAAGTTGACTAGAAATTCCAATTATATCGGAGTACATGCATCTGAGCAGTGACCGCTATACACACATTGACGTTTATATGTGATGTGATCAAATTGAGTTCAAATGCCTAAATTTATTGAAAAACAAGCCTCTCACTGCTTATTGTCCCCGGTTTCATCGGAGGGGACTTATGGTTTACGCTCTGTGTATCTGTCTGTGAGTCTGTCTGTCACATTTTTCTGGATCCTGCGATAACTTTAAAAGTTCTTTATATTTTTTCATGAAACTTGAAACATTGATAGATGGCAATATGGACTTTATGCACGTCATTTCATTTTGTTCCTACGTCAAAAATTCTGGTAGCTATGGCAACAAATACAAAAAACTATGACAATGGTGGGGCTGGTAGGGTACATATGTTGCTTGGCAATAGTCTTGTTTTAAAAAAAAATTAAAATAGCACAATGAACATGTTTGTAAGTTAGACATATATTTCGTCATTATCATATATACAAATTAAAAGTAATGTGAAATTAACATGCTAAAAAATCGAAGCTTTGCGTGAGAGAGGGGACTGTACACTATCTCTAAGTTGTTCGTCAGATTAATTATATGTAATTTATTTACACACGAGATAAAGCAGAAGCTTAAAAGAAGGTGCACATTCATTGCTTTCAAACCAGTGCATCTGAGTGAACGACGACAATGAATTAATATAAAAGTTGTGCTTGTAGATGCTTGAAAATATTGCTGGTTTATATGATAATTATGTGATCAACATACATTAAAGCAACACATTACATACACACATTCTTAATTTGACAAAGGTACATAATTAAATGTCCGATAGATTGATACACTTAACTTGTGTTTCATTAATCGTTCATTAAAGAAAGTAGCTCAGTCTTACTACGGAGACATAAACGAAGGCAGCCAAATGAATTCTTTTACTGTTTTATCAATGCATTTTATGTACATACTTATATACCATGCGAAATCTGAAATTTATTTGAATTCATGATATGGGAAAAATATCACCACTTGCGGACGACAATCATGCCAGAGTACACGCTTGCCGTTATTCCGGTTATAATTAATACGTGAACTATGTTCGAACATATTGACTACAAGATGAGTTGATATACCTATTGACATTGATAGGTTATATCATATCATTTGTTATGTCATTATTTTATTTTTTTGTTCAGATATTATTTTCCAATCGTGTGTTTCAATAATCACCTGAATAGACTCATGGAAGTAAATCAGGAAAATATCGTTAGTTTAATCTGCTTTTTTCAAGGACAGTTAACCTGCATTATCCTGATTTATAACAGTGCTTGTTTTTAATCTTGAATATTATAAACTTCTCATTTTTGTTTTAGTTTTTTGTCTGTTTGCCTACAACAAAAATTGCAAGAATTTTTAAATACCAAACCCGTAAATATAAATAATATCTAAGAACAATAAATGGTTTACAATGATGGCACGCTTTTCTTTGTTTAAAAAGCACCTCACTTATTTAAAATATTGCACGAACGTTTGTTATTGTTTACATTCCCGATTCCCGTTTCTATCGAGTTTTAATAAACAACAAAACCAATTAAAATAAGCATTTGACGAGGTTCAACAAGATGACCCATAAAATCATAAGCGTGTATGCGCTAGACCTACTATATTTTAAGACATTTGAATATTCCATCGGAAACAGAAAACCCTGCAGAATGCGTAATATGAATGGTAAGTCAATATAAATGGCAAGTCACGTATTGATATCTTTTTAATTTTCAGCTCTTTTTTGTAACGGTTCACATATTAACGTTATTATTTCTTCACAAGGCGTGTATTTGCGGGTGTAAAATGACAAAATAACTTACATCATATGTTGTAAATATATTTCATCAGTTTGCATTTATTACGTTATGATAATTCAATTTGTTGTATTATTATTCGTTTTGCATAAACATTCTAACATAAGAAGTCAAGTCTACGTTCGCGTTAATATAGAAATTAGTATTTTATCATTGTTATGATAGTATTGCTATCCGTCCCAGGAAAATAGTGCATGATACAGTGTCGAATATGCGAGAATATGCAAGTTAAACTACTTTAACACAATGTGTTTCTTAGATGCGTAATTATACGGAAGGACAATCAGCATAAACTCTAAATATAATGTTAATGCTTAAGATGTCCGAATGTTCATTTTTAACCCCTCAGAAATGTATCTTACTACGTGTGGACGTGATGTTAGGCAATATAAATCGTACTACCAGCAATTGAGTCGTGTTCTGAGAAAACTGGGCATGATGCATGTGCGTAAAGGGTCGTCCCAGATTAGCCTGTGCAATCCGCGCAGGCTAATCAGAGACGACACTTTCCGCTTTTATGACATTTTTGGTTAAAATGAAGTCTCTTCTTAGCAAAAATCCAATTTAGGCGGAAAGTGTCGTCCGTGATTAGCCTGTACGGACTGCACAATCTTATCTGGGACAACACTTTACGCACATGCATTATGCCCAGTTTTCTCAGAACGCGACTCAATTGATCATGGTTAATAGGAGAACGGCCGTTTACATATTGATATTAAAGAAACTTTGAGTTGAATATTCTTAAAATGCCAATTTCTTCTCTTACTCCTTACAACTCATCAATAATTAACAAATTTACGTGTAGTGGGCCGTGTGATTTTTTTTTATTGCGTTCACAAACCTTACTCTTCCGCATTCGTATGCTGTATTTTCTATGAAGTGCGGGGTATAAATTAATAGACGCATTGCGTGTGTGTAACACACTGTCGGCGAAGGAGTGAAGTCTGTCGAATGTTATTTGTTTGTGAGATTAGAAATAACAACATCATTACGGCCTGTCACGCAACCGTTGTCGAAACGCCAGCTCATATGATAAAAAAAACAGAACCCAATTTCTTGTGCATGATTTCGTTTTAAACCCTTTTCCGTCTGAAGCTTCATATTAAGGCAAGCACATCGTCTATTTATTTTGTGCATTACAATTCGCTTATAAGTAACGATTGTATCATTAAATCAGCCTCTTAATAATACATTCCAGTACTGTTCAATAGACTATTATACCAAAACACAACATTTGTTACAAGAAACAAGAGCTGATTGAAATGTTTTTTAAGGCTTGTTTACGTATGTTTTTAGATTTCCGCATTGTTTCATGTTATTACTTGAATTTATGCCAACAGCTATTCAATTGGGAATATTTAGAACACAAAATAGTAGCGTCACTCGTAATATATTATGAAGTCGTTAGTGTACTTCAAGCGTATTCAAAACAATACTTTTTATTTGTGTGATAGTTATTGTACACGAACTCATTTCTTATTAATTATCAGCCTTCTTTGTGTATCTTGAATTTAATTTATTCATTTTTTTAAATTTGAATAAAAAAACATAATAACTTCACGGTAACCAGACACAACTAAAGCTGGAAATGAATACGTCTCGCGTCATAATACAACATACCATGTAACAAGTTTTGAATGATTAATACTCGAATTTTGGAAACGTACTCCGTGTACTCTATTCTACATAGATGAAGGACATCAGTAAGGTAGAAAAGTAGCTATCTTATATCGCATACTGGTCGCCATGTTTGAGACACAATGTAACAGTGGTTTGAAATTTATTTTTGCTGGTTGTAGTTTAAACATAATTTAGTCACACCTAGAACTTCCCCTAATTGTTGTATTTAACGTGATTTCGCTTCCCAGACCTTTGAAGTATGTACACACATCAATTACTAAAACAACACACCAATTCCGTTTAATTCATACTATATTCATCGACGGCCTTTTATCAATATCAATATATAAATAATTTGCTGCATTTTTAAAAGCAGGTGTGAGTAGCGGAAATACTCTCTTCAACGTGTCGCCGAATTCATTGCAAGTATTTACTGATGCAACTTTGTTATAGAAAAGATATTCACAATTGGGAAATATAAATCCTGCATTCCGACGCTTGAGGAAATAAAATAAGACAATCGACAGGAAAATGAATGACACGTATACTGATGTAAATAATGCATTAGTTTCAATAACAAGTAACGGATATTGACTTAATCGAATTATTCTCACATTTGAATATTAAGTATTGTGTCGAGAACAGGAAATAAGTAGGCAGAACATATATCAATTTGCAGAAAAACCTGTCGACATGACAAATCGATTCAATGTTACAGCTGAGACTGGATGCCTAGCTAGATACGTCCTTACAGTCTACATGGCCAGATGTATACATTTTAGTTTAACATTGTATTCGATTATGAACTGGTTTTGCTTAGTTTCAAAAGTGCAATACATTTAATGTATGATAGTTGAAGCCATCATACACATAATTGATTGATTTATCAGTGTAACAATGATTGATTTATTAAAGTAACCAGTACATAATATGTGACTGGTTATAGTGGGTGTAGTAATACGTCAGATAATTTATTTATAATAATTTGAATGTGCTTTAATTTATTGAGGTTATCATGCAGAAAATACATAGTTTAAATAAGAAAGTGCTGTTTATTAAAACATAATAAAACATTAAACAACAAACCATCATGAGTTTAAAGAATTGAAAAAAGTGAACTGATTCTTATGAATATATGCCGGCACATTATACAGAACTCGTTTTGCAAAACTTTTGCAATTGAAGTGATATTGGACATGACACTGACAAGCAATCTACCTTAATGCATTGAAAGCCCAACTTTTCAAATAAAGAATAAATGCAATTACGCGTAAACTATATTGTTTATGAAACGCGTTGTTTATTATAAATGAGTTATATGTATCAATAATGTCAAGTTTTAAAACATATAAATGCATATATAAAATCAAACTACTTTTGTAGACACACTTATAGCATACAAAGACATGTCTGACTAAGATGTCTTGTTATTTGCAATTTATTGATCACATAATTATCAAATGTATAAAACTAAAACATGGATTTATTATCTTTCTCAATAAAATATTGGCGGAAAGTACTCTTTTATCGATGTTTGTCCAAATCATTACTGTCACGTGATTTCGCTATACAAAACCTGAATGTATCTATGCATATTAGTTGAAATTAGCTGGTGCTGGAACATAAAACCGAGAGACGCTATATATAATAGTATATAATATTACATTTTAACACATTAATACAGAGATTCATAGTTTAAGCCCTTGTTTTGCAATAACTTTTGAACATAATTGTTGCGACTCTATATGTTTAGCGTGAATCATTGTGAAAGTCACGTTGAACGTGTTTATGTCACGAGCCCTTGTCATTATATTTGCATACGTGTGTTGCTGTTAAGTTGCCTTGTGCGTCTTAATTGCACTACTTCTTTGTATCGAATGTTATATTTTTCCAGATTGCTGATTCTGAAAAGGGGATATTAATTATTATGTTCCTCTAGAAATTGACTGATAAAATGTCTTCAATTGCCATTTTGAATGTGATCACATGCCGCAAGATTGTATCAAATGCCTTGAGCAGTGCTGTGAAAAACAACAATGCTTTTAAAATGAAATATGTTTTTATAAAGAAGTTAAAATACAATTATTGCATGTTATATCCGTAATCTGAAAGTGAAGTAGGTTAGAGTGGCATTCAAATAGTTTATGTTGTCTCTACATTTGGAAATATTTTGAACATTTTAAAACAGACGACACTTTTTGTCGATGAATGGGGCATTTGATACAGTTGTGATCCTAACAAACAAAGGGCTAGATAATTGTCGATTCCCAGAACTGATTATACCGATTTTATCACGTACACCACTTCTAAAAAGCTACGAATGAATCGGTATTGACATGATTGATAATAGTAGTATGGGTATCATATTTTATTAAGCTTGTTAAGCGTAATTGACTGCAATAAGTATGTTTTGAAAAAAGGTCAGCATTATTTTGTATTGTAGAAGTTAAGCTGGTTTTATATGAAAATAAAACCTAAAGTACAATTATATGATTTTAATTTCATATCTGTTTCAGAGATCAATTTATATATAGAAAATTATAGTTCAATAGTATAGTGTCTGTTGAGAATATCTTTCTCTACCACTAACAAGAACTATCTTTTTTTTATATCGCTATACATGTTGAATCGATGCCTTAGCATGTTGCAACAATAACAAACAAACTAACAAATCGAAATTAAAATGCAATATTCACACATTACAAGGAATTATATAGAGAATAATAGGTTAGTGTTGATTATAGATCAGGTTTATCATGCGAGGCTTAGAAAACAAAAAGCACGAGCCTTGGCGAGTGCTTTTTCGTTTTCGTGCCGAGCATGATAAACCTGATCTATAATCAACACTAACCTATTATTCTATTTATCCCACTTTTTATTCAGTAAACTTTTTTTATTTAAACAAAATAAGTTTTCATGAGTGTTTGTCGTACTTTGATAATGACTGTAGTGTAACCAAGGTCAGTGTATTACTCCGCGTTCCAAAAATAACCGCTGATCAAATAATCATTTTTTTTAATCAGAATATCGTTCTGTAACAAAGTGTCGAGCGTTATTAATTACAATTTTAATCATATTGAATTGCAAATCTTTAAGTTTTATGATATCAATATGACATTAAGTTGTTATATACAAGGAACTATATTTGTTTACAACGTAGCCTAACACCACACACAATTCACTTTCGATATCAAACTATCGAGTCGATCATGAGGTGCACAATATTTGCTTCTTTGTTATAATATGTGGTTATTTCGTGACGAAATAACAAAGATTACTTGGATTTAAGCTAATTATATACATTAACATTTTGAATGTTGAAAGTGGCACCAAAGAATTGTGAGGCAAAGTTGTTCGAACTAGAGAAAGACATTTGCTGGTGAAGTGACTGGGTGGGGCGAACATCAAGATCAACTTGTTCGACGGTAGACAGTGGTTGTCTAGGCTGCATTTCGGCCATAGTTTCGGTGCATGAAGGTGAACAAGAGGAATCTGTTGGATTGTAACATTTACTGGACTGAGCAAGAATGATCACTTTTGCTGCTGTTCAACAGATATGTTGGAATAATTGGTTATGGACTGGACATTTTTGTGCCCTGTTATGGCCATGGTTTCAGTGGGTGGAATGTTTGCATTTCGAAGTTTTTGGACCAGTAATTTGCGAACTGAGTGGTTCGTTATTCTCTTGTGCTTGAGAAAGCCGGCGTCTTTTGCCATGGCCTTCAGCATCTGACCTAACTTGTTGACACCCAATTGTTGACGCAAGAATCACCGGGATGCAGTGTCATTTGTGCGTATTGCCAGGTAGAAAAGATGCTTTGAAGAAAAATCAGATGGACGCATATCCGAGTACAGCTTGTAAATGAACACAGGATTTCTTGGTCCAGACGATTGTTTTCTACGGTCAAAGGGGAGCAACTCGAACTGACTTCTTCAAAGGGGAGCAACAACAACAGAACCTATTTGCATAGTGTTAAATTTACCTAATACTAGGTTTTAATGACAATAAATGACAAACAACTCGTTTTGCTACTTTCCTTTGTTTTAAGGTCATTAAGATTGACAAACATTTGAGATTGTTTTTATTATTGATGCACTTGGCAAATACAGGTGACGAGGTGCGTGGGAAAAAGTAGTCCCGGTTCGGCAGTTGATGACGTCATTTCGTGCCATTGATTATAGCCTTGCCGTTGATTATAGATGAAATTTAATCAACGGGGCTTTAATCAACCGATTTCGCTGTAAAAGTGGGATAAAACATTTTAGCAAAAGACGAATGCAAATAATAATATTTTCTTTGCATGATTTATCATTTTCTAAATATAGTCAGATGTAACGCACACGAACCAGTCATTCGCAAATTCAGCTAGACTAAGTCCTGATGCATGTAATTAGCAAATAGAACCGGTCTACAAAGACCTCATGAGGCACTATTTAAAATAACGGCTTCAATGGAAATTTTTGAGGTAATCTTAAGAGAGAAAGGTACACTAATATTAATTCAAATGTCTTTATTTGATGTATGTCATTTACTCATGCCATTAGAATTAAGACTGATATGTTTGGTTATGCGGATGGTATTTTTTGCATTATATTCCAAGGTAACACAATAAAGACGTATACGCGAACTACAATTTTATAAACAAACAATCATTACAAATGTACAAAATGTCGATACCATATATTTGCATGGCACATATGTTTGACATAAATCACGAGAAGTATAGCACATCATTAAATTCGCATGACTAGGGCTTGGTGCGTTGTTTTGTCGTTTATTGTGTTCTTGGAAAGGTATGGCCCTATAAAGGGCTTCCGGTGGCGGACATATTGGTTGTTTGTTTTTTGTCGTCTGTGTTTTTGCTAAATATCTCGATGTGCTGACTCTTCTAAAAGATTGTGTTGGGTGTGTAGTTGTGTGTTGTGAAGCCTAGAAATGGTTTAGTGGACTAGTTCATGAAAACCCATGGAAATACAGCTGAAAAACGTCAAGCAAATGTGAGTCTATATCTTTATGAAACATTCTATTTTTAGAGAAAACCTAAGCTAAATTTAGAAACAAACAGTGTGCACTACGGTATAAACTGCTTTAAATCTGCTTTAATCTGCTATTGTCATCGCGCCCACCGACTGCCCAATCTACACTGCTCAAATAAAAAAGTGTATCACGATGAGTTTTGACGAATCTACACCGAATGCTGCTGCGAAAACCAAAAGGACAATTTCAGTCTTGTCCACCCCTGAGCAGGGGGGTGATCAAAAGAAGAATAGGTTTGACAGCGGCTCAGGTTGCGATTTTAATTATACCTTTGACAACATGGCAGAAATCGAAAAAGCTGAGGTCAACCTAGATGAAAAAACCATGAATTCAATTATTAAAGCTGTTAAAGAGTCCGTTCAAGCATCTTTCTCAAACCAAATGCAAAGCATGTTGGAATCAATTGCAGCCGGGGTTGTAGAAAGGCTATCCAATCGGATCGAGTGTCTTGAAAATGACAACCAGGTACTACGCAACGAGAACAACATGTTGCGAGATCGAGTGACTGACCTGGAAAACCAGATGTATGCCGGCGAGCAATACAGCAGGCGTAACAATGTTCGAATCTTTGGTGTCCCGGAAAGCCCAGAGTCAAATGAATGCACGGATGATGTTGTGATGAGCTTGTGCAAGACTCTTGGCGCTGATGTGTGTATCAATGAAATTGATCGGTCACATAGAACCGGTAAACGCGGCGGACGCAAACCTCGACCTATTATAGTAAAGTTTACCAGCTACAGGGCCAAACAAAAGATGTACACCAAACGACGTGACCTAAAGACATGCAGCGGGCTCGAGCACATCTTCATTAACGAAGACTTAACACACCACCGCTCGCAGCTGCTTTTCGTCGCACGTGGACTGGCGAAGTCCAAAAACATTCAAGGTGCCTGGTCATCGGATGGCAATATTCTGATTAAGGTAACTGAGCAAGGCGAATCGACCGTCAAACGCATTGGATGTGAATCGGAACTTGAAAAATACAAACTCATGTAAATATAGTGCTATACTTTTTTTATCAGTATATATTCAATCCGCTGTTGAGCCTTTTACATGCACGTATATCACGTGTTTTCACCCTCTGTGTTTATGTATTTACCACTTGAGTAAGATAGCAAGTCCCGTTATCATGTGTCACCTTTTGTCTGTAATTAAAATAACCCTGAACAATTTGTTAACCAGCGCCTGAAGCAAATATGCATGAGTTATAAACATAATGTAAAATTTTAATTTTCCTGAAGTGGAAATATTTATGAAAAAAAACATTATGCATATGTACTATGTACTTCTCATCAAAAGTAAATAATTTGTATTTGTCATAAGTTTACCTTATAATAATATGATGTTGCTACTGTCCCTTCTATTGACCTTTATTTGACCTTCATTTGATGCACGATTTCCTGTAGTGTTTTGTTTTCAATTTCATAGCCTGTGACTTTCGTGACTTTAGTTGTAAATCTCGATATCACTTGGTACCGTATGCTTATAATTAAACCAACGCTGATTTGTAAATAACGAAACGTACAAATGATACGATCTCATATGGTAGTCAATGAAAATATGACTTCAACATTTCCATTTCTATCTCAATAACATATTAACATGTTTGCCTGGCTTCTTATGTATATTGCATAAAACTTGCCATTGTTATGTCGTACATTGTGTACATAATAATATTTTACTATGTATCTTTAGTAAATCAAATGCTTTTTACATTGATAACTAAACACATGGTTGTTTTTTCTCCATTGAGAAAAAGTACAATAAATACTATATCTAGTATTGTCATTAAAACTTACAAAATACTACATCCATTAATATAATACTACTAACATATATTGGCTTATACGCTCTATGATTTTAAAGTTTAAATCATTGGCTTCTATTATAATTTTGGTATCTTGGTTGATAATATAAAGTTATGCAAGTAGTGTCAAAACTTTTAAAACATTCAATGTGTAGATCCAGGCTTGATTAATTGAGTTATGCAAGTAGTGTCAAAACTTTTAAAACATTCAATGTGTAGATCCAGGCTTGATTAATTGTCAACTCTAATTGCAATCTCTTACTGATGACACCTTGATATGTCTTGACCAATAAAATGCGTTTGTTGTTTTTGCGGGCGTGCCAATGTGTAAATTACACTCTGGGACTCTAACGTTTCGGTTTTGGAGTTAGACTCTCTTTATAGTGTAAAGTGCCATTGTTATGTCGTACATTGTGCACATAATAATATTATACTATGTATTTTTAGTAAATCAAATGCGTTTTACATTGATAACTAAACACGTGGTTGTTTTTTCTCCATTGAGAAAAAGTACAATAAATACTATATCTAGTATTGTCATTAAAACTTACTAAAATTAAATAAATCGTACAAACACGTCACTGTTTATTTAAATGTTTCTGGTACTAAACATGTTTCGGCCATAGCCTTCATCAGTAGGACATTAATATAAACAAATACAAAGGAAGTGACGTCAACGTCATACAATAATTAATTTTTTTTTATATTTTTTTTTTCATTAAAACTTACAAAATACTACATCCATTAATATAATACTTCTAACATATATTGGCTTGCACGCTCTATCATTTTAAAGTTTAAATCATTGGCTTCTATTATAATTTTGGTATCTTGGTTGATAATCTCTTACTGATGACACCTTGATATGTCTTGACCAATAAAATGCGTTTGTTGTTTTTGCGGGCGTGCATTACACTCTGGGACTCTAACGTTTCGGTTTTGGAGTTAGACTCTCTTTATAGTGTAAGAATTGCTGTTACACTATTAATACAATGAATGCTAAATGTCTAATAATTATTAAATTGTACTGCACCGCATAAGTCTATGATTGAATAGACTTGTGCAATGATGCATCTGTATTTATTTAACATTGTTTTGCATGTATGTGCCTGCGCTTTTGCATACGTGTTGTTGTATTTGCATTGGAGTAGATGTCAGTTTAGTTGCTATTGTACTGTTTATTCTTTCAAGTAGACCTGTTACTTTGTATAACTATATTGCTACACTATGCTTAATATCCTATACACCTTAATATGTAAGCGTGTACGGTTTTGTAAAACATGATTGTTATGCAATCACTCTCCAGAATTTGGAGTACACACTTGCTATTGTACTTTATACGTTTCCTATTTTAAAACTATATTTCCTCGTTGTCAAATGCTATTTCTAGTTTATTTGTATTATGGTCGCATTAATACACCCAACACAACATTATTTATCACGACAATGTTACCAACCATATTATCATCCTTTCTTAGCCCTTTTGTCTTTCTATTTTCCAATCTCTCTCATCCCTTAAGTTCTCATCTGATGCAGTTCTGTAGCAACCGGCGTAATCAAATCTTAACATCAGCCTTGACGAAAAATATACGCATGATCAAATGTAACACACGTGTCATGTCAGCGTTTATGTCCTATCTCGTTTTCCTCGGAGCATATCATCATCATGTTGTACACAAAACATAGACCAGAAAACGCTGTCATGATTGTATATAAATCATCAGCTATTTGTCCAATACTGCTACACTTATTATTTGCATGTCATTTATGGCTAAATGTTATCAGCCTCCTTTCTCTGCAAATGAATATTTACAAATCAATAAATATATCACTAAGTGTCGAACACCAATGTAAACGCATTTTGTTAGGAAAAAAGATACAAACTGATATTTGTTTTCTCACAAATCTCTTCAAGTGCTTCCTCTGTGTTGTTGCATGCTTTTGGTCCTCTATAGTCTTATTACAATCAGGTGATATTCATCCCAATCCAGGGCCTACTTTGTCTCATCAATCTTATAACACAGATTCAAACTCTTCATCATCCTTTCACAATACTCCAGCAACAAACCATTTAAGTTTTGTGCATTACAATATTCAAAGTCTTCTGCACAAAATAGATATTCTGTACACAGGTCTACGTGACTTTGACATAATTTGCTTTACTGAAACATGGCTAAATGAATCTATTCCATCTTCTAATATCCTCTTCGACGGCTTCCACCAGCCTATTCGCAAGGATCGCACAGACTCACATGGTGGCGTTGCAATATACGTCAATGAAAATATTTCTTTTAAACGTAGACATGAACTTGAATTAAACAACGTGAAATGCATATGGATTGAAGTCTTTCTCTTAAAAAATAAGTCTATTCTGTTTGGCGTTTTTTATAGACCACCTAGTGCGGATAGTTTATACATGAAATCCATCGAAGATTCTATAGGTCTAGCAAGAGAAACACGAATAAACGATATTATTATTACAGGTGATTTTAATATAAATGCTCTCGTTGCACCATCGGCACGAAAAATCAATGAATTATGTCTCCAATATGATTTAACGCAACTTATCTATGAACCAACACATTACACTGAGCAATCTTCTTCCATAATTGACTTAATCTTTGTAAGTAATGAGAATACTGTATTACTCTCTGGAATAGGCGAACCCTTTTTAGATCAATCTATTCGATATCACTGCCCAGTCTTCGTTACATTGAAATTTACAAAACCGAAAGCAAAACCTTTTTTCGACATATCTGGCGTTACGACATTGGGGATTATTCTAAATTACGACAATTAATGACTGACACTCGTTGGGATCTACTAAAATCCGAAAATATTGATATATATGCTGAAAATATTACCAAAACAATATTACAAATTGCCAGCAATTGTATTCCTAACAAAAATGTATGTATACGCTCTCGTGATCTTCCATGGATAAACCATATAATAAAGAAAAAAATTCGGCAACGAAAACGTCTATATCAAAAGGCCAAACAATCTAATACTGTAATTCACTGGTCAAATTTCCGTCGTGCCAGAAATGAGGCTGTTTTACTTTTACGTAATTCAAAAAACGAATATTTCAGCAATATTGCTAATAAAATTAAATCTTTTGAACTTTGCGCAAAAGACTGGTGGAAGACGCTCCGAACATTTATCCCAGATAGCACAAACAATTCAATTCCTCCTCTTTACGATGATCAAACAAGTACCTTTTTAGCGGAAGACACATGTAAAGCTGATATGTTGAACAAGTATTTTGCAAGCCAGTGCTCTATTGATGACAGAAATCATGATCTCCCATCTATGCACAACGCAAACGATAACATTCTTCATTATATTCATATCACACATGAGGAAGTCATCGACTCAATAAAATGTCTCAAGGTTGGAAAAGCTTCCGGCCCTGATGGAATAGACAATCGTATTCTAAAAGAAGCTATGTATCAGTTAAGTTATCCATTGTGCGATTTGTTTAACTTTTGTCTACACTCCTGCAAAATGCCTTCTTGTTGGAAGATTGCAAATGTGTGCCCGGTTTTCAAAAAGGGTGATCCAGCCTTAACGTCTAATTACCGACCTATATCACTTCTTAATACTACTGAGAAGGTCTTTGAGAGAATATTACACAAACACATTTTTAATTTTCTAAATGCAAATTTATTCTTTTCGCCCACTCAATCTGGTTTCTTGCCTGGTGATTCGACTGTTAATCAACTAACATATATTTATAATACATTTTGCAGAGCCCTTGACAATGGCTTAGAGGTCAGAGTTGTATTTTTTGATATAAGCAAAGCTTTCGACAGAGTCTGGCATAAAGGTGTATTATTTAAACTGAAACAAGCTGGCGTCGGAGGAAATTTATTATCTTTTTTGTCTAACTATCTGTCTGATCGCAAACAAGAAGTAATTTTACCAGGAGCGCATTCCGATCTTATTGATATTCTTGCCGGTGTCCCTCAAGGCTCTATTTTAGGCCCGCTCATGTTCCTCGTGTATATAAACGATATTATTACCGATATACAAGCACACATCCATTTGTTTGCAGATGATACCAGTCTTTTTATGGTTGTTAACTCACCAAATGAAACTGCAGCCGTTTTACAATCAGATATTGATAAAATCTCTAGGTGGGCGGATAAATGGTTAGTAAGTTTTAACCCCTCAAAATCTGAATCAATGTTAATATCTAGAAAAATAAACAAACCGCCCCACCCGTCATTGACTATGCAGAATGTTAATATACCGATTGTTGATGTCCATAAACACTTAGGAGTATTTATGTCTAACGACTGTACTTGGCATGCACATATATCGTATGTAAAGGAAAAAGCATGGAAACGAGTCCATATAATGCGTCGACTTAAAACAATTCTTGATAGAAAAACGCTCGAGAAAATATACTTTGCTTTTATAAGACATATTCTTGAATATTCAGACACTGTTTTTGATAATTGTACACAATATGAAAAAGATGAACTTGAAAAAATCCATAATGAAGCCGCGCGAATTACATCTGGATGCACGCGATTAGTCTCTTTAGAAGACCCTTTAAATGAGCTAGGGTGGGAAACCATCAGCCAACGTAGACGCAAACACAAACTAATATTAATGTATAAATGAATTCCACCAATGTCCCAAACTACATTCAATCTCTCTTGCCTCCAACAGTTGGTTCACGTAACAATTACTCTCTAAGAAATGCATCACATCTACAAACAATTCAAGCCCGAACATCACTCTATTCAAGTTCTTTCCTACCATCTACTGTTTCTGAATGGAATCATCTTCCCGACGACATAAAACATGCCGAAACGCTCAATTCCTTCAAAAGACTTATTAACATTGATCGACCGACTTCTAATCCTTTATTTTCATATGGCGATAGACGCTCTCAATTGTTACATACGCGCTTAAGAACAAAATGTAGCGCCTTAAATGATCATCTCTTTAGACGCAACATAATTACATGTCCTGTTTGTCTCTGTGGACTTCATGAAACTACGTCACACTACTTTCTTGAATGCATTCAGTATATACATATTCGCGGTGAACTTCTTAACACAATATCCATGTATTCTGTCCCATGCGTTGAAACTTTTCTATATGGAGACGAAACTAGGGACTACATAACCAATACTAAAAAAGCTGATGCAGTTCACAAATTTATTATAAAAAGCAAGCGATTTGATACCTAATATGCTACAGAATGACTCACAAACTTCTTCTCTTTTTCACTTAAGACCAAACTAACCTCCTTAACGGTCTTCTTTCTTTTCTTTCCTAACTTTCATCCTTATCATCTTCAATTTAAAAAAAAAACTAAACTTATTATTTGTATTGTGTTAATGAAACTCCATAATTGGAGCTTCTATGTCTAACTATACTGTTAATTCTGTCTTATATAACCAATTATGTCCAATAAAATGCAACTTTTTATATACCAAGGGAGAAGAACACTATAAGACTTTGTCTTCCGTTCAAATCCTTTTCAAACTTGAATATATGTTTAATGTTGTATGATATTGTATGTATAAATGATATTTATTTGTTTGAATAAAATATGTTTAAACTAAAGGGGACAAATCCAATTACTAGTAATATGCATATAAACTGGTCTAATTTTTACCGGATTTTAGTTACTCATGTACAAGAAATGCTAATAACACAGTTTAAGTGCAACGTTGTCAGGAATTATGGAAGATATACCCGTTTCATAATTGGAAGAAATGTTTACAACTTTGCAACTTACGTGATGTGTAGCCCCAAAGCGGTGACGTATGCTAAAAATAGCCGAAAGAACATTAAATTTTAATTCTATTTTAAACAACTTGGACTTAGAGGACACTGTATTTTGAGCTCAAAACAAGTTGTATTGCTCATATTTTTATGGTAATGTCCAATAGCATACATATATATATATATATATATATATATATATATATATATATATATATATATATATATATATATATATATATATATATATATATATATATTGTTTTTTTAATAACCTTTATAAATAAAATATGGGAAAAAAAAATAAAATCGGTAAATAATTTCCGATCGTCACCTTTATAGAGCCTTTAATCTTGTTTTTCCTCTGTTTGTAAGTCAGTTAGAAAACTTATTCAGTGAAGAACGGATTTACATTGTTTTATTAGATTGTCGCCCTCTGGTGTTTTACCAGAATAAAATATATTAAGCTTTTGTGATAAAAGCAATGTCTAATCACTCAGAGAAAATGGCAGCTCTATTGTATTAACTTGAAGAAGCTTCAACATTTAGAATGTAGTGCGTTAGGAAGGATTTCGAATACTTTTTTTACTACTGCTTCTTCGTTTGCATATTGCTATGATATCATATAACTATAGTGCAAAGGGAACATGAGTGTTAACATTTATCTTCTTTGTATGTATCTAATATACCCATTTGCATTTGGCTTTTGAATTTGGTTACGTGAAAAATTGAATAATTCGAAATATCTGCAAATGCTTTAAGAACCGCTCATCAATCAAATTACCGGATAAAAGGACTCGGCATCAACGAGATACTGAGTGGTAAAATAGTTTTAATCATTTTATCTAGTTTGTTAATCGTCTGAAGAAACTAATATGTCAATGTCGTCTAGAATATTTAAAAATCGTATTTAAATTTGGTAACTATGCTTTGATAATTACGAACCATCGATGATGGGTTGAGGAACGTTTTTATCATATGAATTCGAAGAATAATGAAGCATTTCAATCTTTGAAATAATAAACGTTTACATCGATCTGATGTTGCAAACTTTTTCTATAACATATATTCCCATTCGGTGACAGTTAATAGATATATAGATATCTAGTTAATAGATATAACTTCCGTTCAAATGACAGACAGACAAACAGACAGATTTTTTATTCAAGACTTATACAAAGTACATCGTCTATAAATATACAATCGCACATATATATTGTCATGTGATTTTATACAAAAAATAAATAAGCAGAAAAAAATATGTTAGATACAAAAAAAACATAGAAAGCAAAACTCGTGGTTTTTAAAATAAGATTGTTACAAATGCAGTTGGTAATATATTACATACATTATAAGTATACAGGAGATGAATATATTATGACATATCATTTATCAGTCTTGATCGTATAGATAGCGCGTTTTTGACAAACAGTGACAGATTAATAAGTTCCATTTTATCCTCCGTTTTTAACAAATTCAAATATTTATAAACAGATGGTTTGATATAATAGTTGTTTTTTTTTGTATTTTTTTTTCTAAAATCATCATACATAGGACATACACAAACAAAATGATCTTCATCCTCAATGTCATTTAAAACACAGAACATGCAGTACCTTACAGATCTTTCCTCTACATTTCTAGCGTATCTACCCGTTTGAATTCTCAAAGGGTGTACAGATAAACGTAATCTACTAACATATGCTCTTAATGATTTAGGTAAATTTTTTAGATATGGTTCATACACTAGAGATGTTTTAAACTGCCCGTACATATCCATCATAGAGCTTTTGTTCACATCAGTGTACCATTTAAGTTTAAAAGAGTCAACAATTCTACATTTAAATAAAAACAAAAATGATTTCATATCAAAAGCATGCACATTTTCGAATACATCTGAAAAACCATAATCATTTAACATTTTTTTAACATTATATACCCAATGTGTGCAACCCTTTTCACAATATCTAACGGCTTCGTTGTATACATATTTTAAAATGATGTTGTCGCTTGCCTGCAGCTTTATCCAATATTTCAGTATACGTACATATATGTGTATAAAAAGCGGATATCTCCCAAGTTCGCCATACACCATATTATTACATGTATTAAGTCTAACTTTTAATAGACGTTTTAAGAATTTTAGATGCAGCCTTTCTAATTCTTTTTACTTAGAATATCCCCAAACTTCTGCTCCATAACTGATAATAGAGCCAACAAAGGCATCAAACAATTGACAAAGAGTACTAGGCTTCAAATCATAGTCCTGACATTTACAAATAAAAAAATATTCATGGCCTTAAGCCCTTTACCAACGAAATATTATTGAATAAGATTAAAACTACCAGTATAATTTAGAACAACTCCTTAATTGTTAAAATCACTAACAACTTCTATTGGCTGACTATTGTAGGTCCATTTCTCTGAGGTCAGTAATCCACCTCGCTTACGAAAAACCATAATTTTGGTTTTATTTATGTTAACCTGCTATCCCCAATTATTGTTATAAGTGTACAAATGGTCTAAATGGTTTTGTATTTCTGTTGGATTTTTCGGCGTAAGCTGTATTAAGCAAGCTTTTCACCCTGACTTGACCTTTGTAAGTGTCCAATAATATTCAAATAAAATTTCCCGCGGCTAGATACGAATGAATACACTTCATTTATTCCATTGGCTGATTTGAGTATAACACCAGAACATTGGAAACATATCCGCGTCTTTGTAACACTGTTTTACTGCATGAAACAATTTTATCTCTAATGAAAAGGTTCAATAGATAGAACAGTTTTACAATCAATTTTCGACATAAATACAGTTTGTGCGTTTACCTTTTATTTTCAGAGAATTACCAGCGCAAAAGCGTTTATACTAATGGCTATATTCTCATATTTAGTACTTACTTGCATTGCAGTTCAACCCGCGAGGTTTCGGGTCAATTCGCGGCCAGTATGTGAAAGTCAGAGTTTATATACAGTTCATCACCGGAGTTCGCAGAAGGGATTGCGATCTTTTCATTGAAGGAAAAAATTGGAATCTTTGGTTTTTTTTGTCTGATGGAGTAAATAGTTCGTTTAGTCGCTTTGTCGATATATCAATATTTTAGGCACAGCTGTTGCCTTGGTCGTGTGCAGTTGGCGTAAACAAGCCGTCGTTTCAGCAGAGAATTGTTACCTAACTTTAATGCATCGCATTCCAATCCGCAAGGTATCAAGGTCAGTTTGCAGAAATCTTTATATAAACGCCGTCTCGTAAACTTTGTGCACTTGAAGTCTGTTTAGATGAGAAAGATACTAAATAAAGATATTCGGCGATATTATTGTGGTATGTCAATCATCGATTTTTAATATGTTTTCAACATTTGCATGATAAGGACCAATTTTGATAAAATTAATTAGAAATATTTATCCATTTAGACCAGTTAATTAAGCATGAGCACAAA
The DNA here is from genome assembly GCF_020536995.1 of Dreissena polymorpha. Lineage (NCBI taxonomy): Eukaryota > Metazoa > Mollusca > Bivalvia > Myida > Dreissenidae > Dreissena > Dreissena polymorpha. The sequence continues at coordinate 137,977,786 of NC_068355.1, read as the reverse complement.
AATTCACTATACTGTAATTATGCAATTAAATAAGATTCGAGTATTGCCGGCTGACCTATATGCACTCGTTTATTTTCATGTTTCTTGTGTTTTTCTATTCTGTAAATATAGATATCTGAGTAATAATATCACTTAAAGCAAAATAAGCCACGAAATCTGGCGCAACACCTCGTAATTGATTTGCTTGTGATATAGCTAAGAACTGCGCAGAAAAAAGGCATCCGCTACTTTTTATCTCATAGAGATAACTTTTGATCGTTCATAAACATCGACCACAATCAACGCCGTATATCTTTTTTTAAAGATATTTCTTGTTAACTATTATAGCCATGTCGTCAGCAAACAAAAGTAATAAAATCATAACATCATCTAAATTTATGCCTGCATTAATATCATCTTGGAGATAAAAATCCAAGACCTCAATAAAGAGAGAAAATAGCAAAGGGGACATTACCTCCCCTTGAAGCAAGCCTACTGAGTATAAGAAATAATCAGAACATGAAGAAAATGACTTAACACATGATTTAACGTTGTTATACATATCTCTAACAACTCGTAAAACTTTACCCTGAATTTCCGATTTATATATTTTCAACCAAAGACCGTTTCTATAAATAGAATCAAAACATTTCAACATATCGACAAAAATAACATACATACGTTTATTTTCAAACATATAGTTCTGAACTAATGACTGAAGTATAAATATTGCATCTCCAGTAGAACGTCCTTTTCGAAATCCGAATTGGGCGTCCGAAATAATGTTATATTCATTGCAGACATTTTCAACTCTCTTATTAATAACTGAGGTAATCAGTTTAGAAAGACAGCTTACAAGTGTAATACCTCTGTAGTTTTTTACATCCGATTCAAATGCGGACATTCAAATTTTTAAATATCTTAACACCCAGGAATCCGCTGGCTGTTAATGTATGTGTAAAATACACATATTGCGTACCTGATAAATGCATGTCGAGGAGCATTATCACTGCTATTTTATATTGCTAATTCAAGTATGATATTACCAAAAGGTCTATGTAAGGAAAAAATTGGCTCGATAATTAAGATGGATAGGCAAAAGGGCAAATGTTTGCTAAAATACATAAACTTAAAAATCAAATATAGGTTAAAATAAAACAATTCGTTGTGAAAGCTATCGCACTTGATCAAATATCTCAGAAGTGGGCAAACTAGTGAGAAAAATGTACTCGGCCAGTCCAAGGGCAACACGAATAGTTCTTTAAAGAACATAAACTATTTATTGCATTATACCACCAATTATTGTATCATATAAGAACAATGCTCAAATACGTCAATCACACAAAGGTGATAACGAGTAAGATTACATAATCATTAATCATTACTTACGTAGTTATCTTTTCTGATATTTAAAGACAACGATGCAACAAAAATGAGGAATTATTACGTTTCGACTATTAAGAACATATGTAATGATCATGGTTATTTATGTTCATTTAAATTTGAGAAATGACAAAGTTTGTATACGTCATCGATGCTTTAGTGCGGGATATATAAGCATTTGCGAGTTTTAAATTTTAGAAGACATATTCTTCTGTGCGACTGAGTTCTGCAACGAGACGTTATGGTATGGTGAATATAATCCAGAATGTTTGTTAAATAAATTCGTGTAAATGTTGGTGACTGGGGGTTACTGAGCAATCATTCCTTACTGATATTAAACCAATATTCTGTTTTTTCCCAATAATGAAATGGACACCATTATAATCAATCGTCGACGTCATGCATCCTTCGGAGAGACCAACATATTGAAAACAGTAAACAAACTTAGTTATGTACAAGCACACATTTATGACAGTCATAGTTTCACTTAAAAAATAAGTACAAAATCTTAACTTTTTATTGTTTAACTTTCAAGATGCCGACTATTTTCTGCTCTATATCTAGAGATATAATGTTTTTTTCTCTCCATCTCATGACAACTATATTGTTCTAACACCATTTTTCGCGTAGGTCGGATTATCATAATGCTCTTCTTTATTAAACTGTGTTTACTTTAAACTTGATTCTTTTACCATAACATCTCTCAAAAGTGTATAGTGTGCATTGACATCATTGCAGCAAGTCGGTTTAATTACTCGTGTGGTCTCTATGAGATTTCGAGAAAAGTTAACTGCCTTTCGTCTACACATACGTTGATAAAAATGACTAAGCAAAATCCTTCTCAAATATGTCAGACTACATACACTGATATAGTTGTTTTAATCATACTGTTTTAATCAGCTATTTAATCATTTTGTAATTTTTATTAATCGATAATTTAATTGATATACAAGATGTGTAACCTTGCCAAATTTACAACGTATTTTGATATATTTTATAAGGTGATTGAACTTGTGACAAACCTTTGTTTATCTTTAAACTCGAATATGGATTGTTGAATTCACGGTTAATAACATTATTGTAGGTACATATACACAATTAAGAATCGTTACAGACTGACATGCGGTGATTTTATAGACGATTACAACATGAGCAAGAATAACCGAGTCTATTTTCCGATCCCCATTGTGAGATTGCACGGAGTTATGATCATGTTTAATTTGTTGATTACCCAATTCAGAAAGTTGGCTTGGTAAACCTTCCATTACCGGCACCACTTGGGACCTATTCTGTCAGTTTAATAGAAACCAGGCTCATGAAGTAATTGCTAGCATACAATGTTGCATGCTGGTAACAGATCGAAAACCTTGCACAATTGATGTGTTTTGGTAACTGAGTGAATCATTAAAAAGTATCACCCCGGATTTCAGTACATGTTAAATGTCTATGTCGTGAACACTTTTATGAACATAATCTACATTCACTTTTCAGTATACATGCGATGTACCTATCTACTTATACTGATTCTTTTACAGGCAAAAGGCTCTCGCATTCATAACGGTTAATTTGTTCTAGAAAGTAAATATGCTACAAGTTAATCAAATATGGCATAAATCATATATTCAACAGCTATGGCATGTTCGCCAACAGTTAACTGTGCATGTCTTGTTTTTCCAAACAACATGTACCAAAAATGTAGTGATATAAGATATGTTTGTATGTGAATCTCAATTGCAAAACATGATATGTTTATGGGTACTGCATACACTATTTAAGAATTCCCGTGTATATGGACGATAACCATTTATCTAGGCAAAGTAGTTTGAGGCAACATTAATTACAACCATAGAAGTGGAATAGAGTCCCATAACCCTAACATATCGATATATCTTCACTTGATTGTACAGATACTACAGTCTTCACAGGCTATTAGCTTACTTTGTATTATGTTATCATTAAAAAGAATCACACCTGGTTGATATTTTTTCAATATATTATATGATTTCGGCTTCGTTTACAGTTTAGCCAAACATTCTTTATGGAATACATACATTATGATCTTTTTTCTGTCGGTATATGTTGAATCATACAATGGCACTCAATAGAGAATTATACACATTGTTCACTATATTTTTTTTAATGAAATATCATTAAGGCTCGATTGACAACACTTTTATATGGTGTACACGAATTTATATATTGTATATGTATTTTACGAAAAACATTGTTTATGTGTAGATTTGGAATGTATATTTTTATTTTGAACAATAAATGAATTCAGATGTACACACATATGTAATGGTAAATGATTAATTGACTTATACCACGAAGAGAAGTGAAAGAGGGAATCATGCAAATAATAAACAATGTTCATTTGTTTTTTTAAATGTTTGCAACCAGCGAACGCCGTAAAGAATGTGATCTATTTGGGCTGAGAGGATCTTTGAATAGAAACCATGAGAACATTACCTTTATATTTGGATGAAAATGCATTTGATTTTTTTTTATCACTATCTTTATCCAATGCAAATACATGTCGCACATACTGGTAAACTACAGGAACTCTTATTTAGAAGGAATAATTTTCATTATCATGTCGATATACCGTAAACGTGTTCCGACTGGTATAATCCGATACGTTACCGTTTTATTAGTTTATTTAAGTCTCATTGAATACATGTGTTATACAACATATATAATACAGGTATTCAACGTATAAAAAATAACAACTTACTGGCCAATCTAAATCAGGTTTACAGGAGACTATTATACACAAATAACCAGTAAAATTAGTCTTTCTACTTACAGATTACCATTGTTAACCTTAAATTAAGAACTGCTCTAAAATGAGGGGACCTTAGAAACTGAATTTTGTAAAACCCTGGCATTATCACGCACAAAGAAAATGTTTAAAAAAGGCATACATCAACCATTATCAGATAACGAGTAAACAGGTTTACAATGATTATCTACAAAGAGTTAAAACATTATAAAAATTTAAACAAGGTATAGTATCCATTGATATACAATAAAATTGCACAAGATACTATTGCAAAAAGTAATACACAATTTAACGCTACAACTCAATGAAAATAGAAAGAGAGGAGTCTGTCAGTAAATTACCATTGTTAAAGGTCAACCAATATCCGAAAGAGCGTTCTCACCCTTATATTATTATAAAAAGAGTTTATTAAAACATTACATGTGAAATGCTGGGTTCTTTCACTTTTAATATCGGATAACGTGCCGATGTCGATACACGCAATTGTGCCAAGAGTTCATTTTCAACAACTTGATGACCAAAAACATGCGACAACGGGACACTTTACGAAACCATAGTTGTTATAAATATACAAACACACATTTATTATGATTCTTAGTAATTTACCATGTTTGGCAGATTAATAAATTGTATCAGCAGTATAGAAATAGTGCACTGCGATAATACTTTATATTCTATATTTTTACAAAGTTACTCATTACGTTCAATAAAGTGGTTGACAATAACTTCGATCGAACCTTTCATCTCATTTAATTCGACTAATAGGATTACAATTCATTAAATGAATATTACTTTCACTGACACACGAATGCTTTGTACAGTGTCAATGTGTAAGCAATGCTAAGACTATTGTGTTCCATGATAGAAACTGCACATATACGCAATTTTCACAGTTTTTGTTTTTAAATAATAATTTCATCTGTATTGACATACTACGGTTTACAGTATACTTGAATAACTGGTACTGCAGAGTCAATACGAACAAAACGTGTATATGTATCTCGGCAAATAGTGTTTACCTCGTTCAAGAATTAAATTTCCATTATATTCAAGTTTTGTATGATGCATGTTATTTCGCACATTATACAAATAATAAATGCGTGGACATGTTAGATTCAGCCAACAAACAAGAAACTCCATTACAACTAAGAAGCAATAGAAGAAACTAATATATATTACGGGAAAAACACTAGAACTTAAAAGAAAACATTCATGTTACCGAATATAAACGCTACCGATAATTGCCTTTCTTTATTGGTTGTTATCGTCATAGTGAATGCCATTTAATCAATTTTTAATGCCATATTGATTCGAATGTTCCCTTAATAAAAGGTTTACATGCTGTTGAATCACACTAGGTCATAATACTAACAATGTGTGTTATGTTTATTATTAAATTTCAAAATACCTAATATGTGGGGTTAAAACAGTTTCGCAAATTTCAAATAAAGTTATAGAATGGACCATTTATGTTTGTGTAATTAGACAATAACACGCGACAGAGCTGGGCCTGACGTCTATAATCGGTTTTACCGACATAACGGCCCAGGGACCTTTGGCTGATATTTCCAGGGAATACGTTCTTCACAGTTTTTATATGTTCCAGATTAGAAGACGTAACCTTGTTTCATATGCTGTTCTAATGAGAAAGATAATTGCAGGTATATACAACAGTAATAAGGTCCTCCCTGATGAGTCGTTAAGGACAAGAATAATTGCAAAGTCAGGCCATTATTACTTTTTATATATTTTATCGGCCCGTAATCTGAATGTGTTCAAAATTTAACGTTTAAAGTCTCTACGTTCGCATGGCATGTGTCTGGCATAGTCACACAGCATTATTTGTACTATATTCTGAAAGAGGGGCGCGAATATTTCTTACTATGATGTGTTTGCATCCGTTATAAGTATCATAATGCTTAGTATATGGATTTTAAGCGAATGTTAATGAATCGATTATTTACACCATTATAACTGAGGTGGATCGCTGGTTTAACTGACATACATATTCGCGTCATACACGTTCATCTTATGTTACATACGTTCTTAAATATAGCTAATATGTTAAGATTATATATTTATCTTTATCGAGTGGTACGCGTTGGATTTGTGTGAACAATTACGCCAGTGTGTTGGCAAAGACAATATTAAGGTAACCATATGCACAGTCAGGTCAGAATGGGCACCATTACTGTTTTCATTTATTAAGCACTGTGTGGGTTAAAGATGAACACTTCATTATCGGACTCATTAACATTGAACCAGAACGAACTCGTCCAATATGATCCTACGTTTTTTTCTGGTAATTGAATTTCCCCAAAAATTCTACTGCGACAAAGCGACTGACAGAGATGCAGAAATCGCATAAAGACCAAACGATTTTATCTTGAAATTCAATTATTTGTCAACAGACTGTCTTTCACCGTAATTATGTTTGATTATCAGTTTCGCGGTTGTGGAGCATACATGACGGTTTGTAAGAGGTAATCCAAGACGTATACAGATAAAACAGAACAGAACAGAAAGTCTATTCGTATAACTTGAATAAGTCTAGATCATCATTAAAGATACAAAACTGACACTATATAAGCAATAAGCAAACGAATAGCAATCCAAAAGCGACAAAAATGGTAGATAAAATGTGTTTAAAACAGCAGATTAAAGAATTATATTACTCAATGTTTGTATTTAATGTCTCAGTTCTCATTTTCAACGATTGGTTTCAATATTTCGCGAGATTCGTAAGAACTCTAGTGCTAGTATTTCTTAACAAAGTATACATGCATGCATACTAGGTGGTTCTGATAGAATTTGTCGATATTCGGTTTTTAATATTTGTTAAAAGAGGGCATACATTTATAGAATGATACTCCTCCTCGATATCATTTGAGCAACATATACTACATTTACGTTCGCTTTTAGGAATATGTCTCCAAGATTTAATTTTAAACATAAGTGACGAAAGCATTAATTTTGAAAGTCTTACAGTTTTTTCTCAAATTAAAGTCTTGGATTAAGTTAAGGTAATCAGAAAATTATAATCGATGTTTCAAATCTTTGTATGTCCCCGTATGTTTTACACATAATTTCACCTAATCATACTTAGACCGAATATTGTTTTTTACAATCTGCCGTTAATGCCGCTCTTAATAAGCTCGTACCATAAACCGTTCCGATATATTGAATCATAGCATTGCATTAGGTCAATATAGCAACAGTATAGTTACATTTGAATCCAAACTGTGCGACTGAGCGCTTATCGTTCACAAGAGCCCACTTTTTAAGTCGATCGTTTATTACGACTTTAAACAATTTGGCGAAAAAGCTCAATAATGTTACACCTCGATGGTTGTTTGGGTCGAATGAGTCACTTTTTTAAAATTACTAATCCAGTTGAAAAAGATTTTGGTAATGACTGTTTTTCAAGAGTATAGTTAAATAATATTTCCAGTGGTGTATCGAAGATTTCCTTTCGCACTTTAAAATATTCGTAGATAATATTTTCACTTGACTGAGATTTATTTTTTCCCAATAATCGGATTGCCTTTCGTACTTCCTCCTTTGTAAATAAACAATCCAACTCTTCAAATGTCGACAACGTCATGTTTTTTGTAGCGAGACTTGTTAAAAAGCCGTTCATGCCCTCCTCTTCGCACTTATTTGAAGAAGATAACTCTGTACATGTTATATGGAGGTGACGAACTATTCAAGAACTGATGCTCTTGTGTGTCTATGATATCGAATAGAACGCCTCTTTTTTCTAAGTGTATAACGTAGCAAGTGTTATCTTAACGTTACATATATTGTATACTGTTACTTCATTTTAAACATTTACTCTATTGATGAACAAATATTTAAATAATTTGACAATCATAATGCAAAGAATAAGACAATACCTCAAAAGTAATTATAATATATTGAAGGTAATTAGTCAGGAGTTACTCATCATGATCACGATTTAGATATATATGACAACATTTGTCACATTTTCGTCTGCATGCACAGCTATACATTTAAGGTAGAATATGAATACATTGTACACAACTTTAACCTCCTGCTATAAATTATTGGGAGACTATAAAGTTTTTTTGAATTAATTTCACCTGAAATAGCAGGGTCCTTTTTACATGTTAATAACACTTGCAGTGATAAAAGTTAATGTCACTAAAGGCATGCATCAATTTGTACTATGTATTATTGTCTTAACTTTTTGGAAGTTATGTTTTAAATTGTTTACAGTCTGAATATCCTATTAAGTTAATAGTTTTCTTCCTTTAGTGTCATCTTTTCTTCTAAAAACCCAAGTTTGTTCACAATTTTCGAATTGAGGCTTTTTAATTTGAATCTTTTTACTTTGATTTTTGAATTGCTTCTGATATGCCATATTGTGTGCTTCTGTGTATTTAACTCGCCTTTCTGAAAACTATCATGATATGCGAGGGGTTTCTTCAATGACAGTATCATGTATTGCTCTATAATTTTAAATGCCATGGACATCAATAATAAACACTTATACTTATTTCAATTTGAAGTTCCTATAAGAAAAACAATACAACATAACATTTATCATCTTCGTTCATCAGCATGATATCATTATAAAAATGGCATTTCAGATGCGTACTATGACGAAAACTGACTTATTCCCATAACGAATGTATTTGACCATTGACATAGGATTACGTACTGTTGCGATGCTCGTAAGGTTTTTCAAAGTTGTAATAAAATAAATCGGTGAAACGTTTGTTTTTATGTGAGCACAATCAGTGCTACCCGATTCATATTCCGGAAAGCAATTACTCCTACATTATTCGCCACTGGTAATGTTAATTCGAAATCGATATAGTCTTTTAGAAACTTCTCGTATGTTGATTAATTGTATTGATGCTGTTGATTGCTGGCCCACACTTGAAACAATAACGTGTTTATTAGTTATCGAATAGCTGTGAACTCGATTAAGATTTTAAGAAATTAAACTAAACTAATGTGATGCATTTTATAAATTACAAACAGAGAATAAACCTTATATATAAGTTAAATTTTCTTTGATAATGTTATATCCGAACATTTATGAAGTTTGCAAAATGAGAACAAAATGTGTTTAATGATACAATATTTTTAAATTACGAGCTCAGACAAAAAATTGACTAAAAAGGAACAGCAATTTTCCTGATTAAATTATTACAGGTGAAAATTCATAACCACAAGAAAAGCAAATGTTTTACACCGTCTGCAAACATTTGCTATTTTAATAACTAATATTTCATATTTCATATTTTTAGAAGCAACACAGCGATTCAACCGCGAATTTATCTCGATGCTAAGCATGTTTTGTTCGGACATAATTGCAGCTTTCTTCTAAGCTGTTCCTTTTTTCTGCTTACTACATGTTGCGTGTTCAGCATTTTTTTTAAATAAATAAAATACCCTATTTTGAGAAAACCAATAAGAGTATTGCAAGACTCTGTCTGTGGTCCAAACACGGAGATAAATCAGTAGAGCGTAAGGGGATGTTTGAATAAATTGAAAAATTATACATGACTGTCACGAAAAAAGATGTTTTATGTTTTTTTCCTTACATATTATCACATAAATTCCTTATTCATAATTGGGAATCATATATGCTGCAATACGTTTTCTACAACAATGAACAATCGCTGCGAATAAATACATATGAAGAGAAAAGACGTACTCATATTAAAGGTTCTATTCAATGTGATCATTTTGTTTATTCTTCGCCGTATCTTATCGTACCTTCACTTGAAAACACCTTGTTGCTTTATACGTTTTCTAGAATAATGTCCTTTTAAGGTCTTCACTTGCCTTTTCCGGCCCCTTGTCTTTACAAAAGAATACATACTTAACAGCATACATAACATGTACATAGTTTTGAAATTAACATGCGCATTATTATTTTCACCGCCTTTCCAAAAGCATCCTGTCATGTTTAAAAATCCTCATCACGTGAAAAACTATAACGGTATTGTATATTATGCGGTCAACTTACCGGTAGTTCTAGTGGCCTACATACTTGTTTAAACGAATACTGCCCACACTCAGCGGCTTACAAACACATAAGTTTCAAAGCATCCCTTTATTTTCATTTATGATTGCTACATACAAAATTAATTTACAATCAACAGCGAAAATTAATGTGTTGCTTAGAGTGAGTGTGGTCGATATTGAACAATTAGTTCTAAATAATTAAATTTCCGGTGTATATCCCAAAGGAAGTGGCAGAAAAACGCCGAATGATGGTGCCGCGTATAAAGGAGGCCCGTAGCAAAGGTAAAACAGCGAGGATTGCGTACAACACGCTGTTTGTCGACGGAAGCCAGTTCGGGCCTAGGACTGCGAGAGGGTGAGCCTCGCATACCATCATTGACCGTGTATGGGATTACTGCTTTTAACCCATTTATGCCTAGTGGACTCTCCCATCCTTCTAACTTGGATCAATTTATTTCCAAAATTAGGGATGTCAAGTATATTTATTTCTATATTTAGAATATTTCTTACAGAAATTCCTTACAGCAAACAGCGCAGACCCAGATGAGACGCCGCATCATGTGGCGTCTCATCTGGGTCTACGCTGTTTGCTAAGGCCTTTTTTCTAGACGCTAGGCATAAATGGTTTAAACGAGGCAGCGTTTATTTAATGAACATTGTTACGTTACATGACCTTACTTTTCTGTACGAAACGTTGACTTCGGACTCCAATTTCGTTGAAACACCCGACTATACATCATTCAATATCTGCAGAAAATTCATATATTGTAACACCAAGCGTTCTAGTAGTGGAACTTTTATTTATACCAAAGATGTCATTTTTATCGATGTTGAAACTATTCGGAACTATCTAGACACTGTTATATGGATTAAATTGAATTTATATGCTTTTCATATTGATAAAGATGTTAATGTATGCGGTGTTTACGTATGGGGTGGTGATTCTCCAGCGTACAATACGTTTAATGTTGATATATTTTACGTTTTAGAATTAGATATTAATTTGTACGACACATAAGAATATGTTTATATAGTTGGAGAATGTAATAGTCGTGTAGACCCTTAATGTGATTATGTTACGCATAAGTATATTCCAGATGGAGCATTGCACCGGGCCTCATCCGATAATATTGTAAACGATCATGGTGTTAAGGTTATGGACATGTGTGATGTAAACAGTCTAAGCACCAGAACGGTAGATATCCCGACTTAGACACGTTTAACTTTATATCGCAACAAGGCGCGTCGTTATTTTGAGTATCTGCTCTCAAACGAATGACATTTCATTTTTCGTGCATAAATAGTTTTACGGTTACAGATCTAAATGTATATAGCGACTATATACCTTTAAAGTGTTCGATACTTAATGATTTTGATTATCCGGAATAGGGACAGACTGCTATGAAACGAAACATGAAACTTCGATGGAAACTATTTAATAGTAATAGACGAGTTTTAATTATCTTGCACTGTTTTTAACTACATTTGGAAATCGAATCTGAAACATGAATATTTAGCAGGTAAACCAATTAAGGCAATACATATTCTACAACATTCTAAAAAGTACGAACTGAAGCCAAATGTATTGCTTCATCTCTTTGATAACACGTTTTGTTCTATACTTATCTATTCAACAAAGGAATAGGGATTCACACAATCACACAACTAGAGAGAATGCATATAACAAAATAAACTCACTGTTAAATAAACGTCCATTCTCGTATAACCAAGACACATACTTTAATGTTGTGAATTAAGACAATGTATATGTATATACAATTCAAATGTATTATGTTTTATCATAAAGACCAGGTGGTCCCCATGTTCTGAAATGTATACCGTGGGTACTACGAGTATATGATTAACGCGACATGACTCTACTTAATCATACTTTGTTTGTATTGTTATACTGACGATGTACATTGAGCAAGTCATAATAAAACGCATGTTCAGTTTCGTTCTGTTCTAAAATGTCACGACATATATAGTTTATCAAAACACCATACCATAATATTGATCGACGAGGTGATCACTGATCAATTCTTTGTAGTTAAAAATGCACACGCAGAAATAGTGCTTATCAGACTACGTAAGTGATCGGGGAATGCTCATGGTGTATATGTCCATTGTTAGAGCATGCATACGATGCAACATGTTCATAATATGGTTATTGATGCAATAGTTAAGGGAGAATCTTACATAATAACAACGAACACATTTATATCTTACCACACGTGTAACTTGATCAAGTAAATTCTCAGGATGCAATTAGCGAATTGGTACGTTAGACACCTATACTTGTATGTAATATCCTTCAAGTTTACCTCTTTACAATATGCCATTGGAAAACAACGGTTGATATGGACGATATTAAATACGACACGAATTGATACACTGATTATCAGCAACATTTAATCACATCTAGACAAATTGTTCTCGGTTTGAATTTGTAAGGTCTAACATATATTAAGCGTTAAAATGATTCGTGTATGGAATACAAGTTAAGTCTTAATATCAGAAATCCATCAAACCTACAGGTAGTTATGGTTACGAATGGTTTATCTTTTTAATGAGAGTATTGTAAGTAATCCCAGTAGACTGTATAATGAAACATAGTCGATTTTGCGAGAGCGCTGGCAATAAAAGCAACTGTAATTGAATGCGGTCTTAAAATCGTTATTACATGCCACCGAGTTCGTGATTTTAACATACATATCAACATTAGAGAGTTGCTTTATGATGCCCGTTTGTTAATTAGAATATCCATCAGAGGGTTATCTCACAATGTGCAGACGTGATGTCAAACAATCTAGTTACAACATTGTGTCCATGTTATAGACCGACCATTTAGACTCGAAATCGAACCTATGGGTATTTGGTCCCGCGATAAAATTAATTGCGTAGGAGTGTGAATCATTTCAGCGTTGGATTGCTATTGCATGCCTATTATCAGCGAATGCTTAAACGTTAAATTTTAACTGTGCTAGTTATAACGTAGATTTGTCAAATAGTTTTACTACATACCGATTAGCGAAAAATTGCTGGTACATTTTAATCACGTACTCAATGTCAATGTGTTGGTTCATTTTTATCATGAGTGTAGCAAGTCAAAATCGAACCTATGGGCATTTGGTCCCGCGATTAACTTGACTGTGTAAGAGTATGAATATTGCAACTGAGCAGCGAGTATTTGTGTTATAACCAAAGCCGGGACTTGCACCCAGATTTCTTCTCCCTCGAAGAAGGAAAAGCGTTCTGCGTTGAACTACTGTGGTTGTGTTAACACGTTTCATACAAGCTACATGATCAAGAGGTGTCACTCAACGTTTTATACGGGCTTGTGACCGTTCTTTTCACAGCAAAATGAAAAGAGCCGCTTTACCACCTTGCAATATGCAATACGGACTAGCATACTAGCAAACAATATAGCCTTTAATTTTGCCATGCATTAACGAAGAAACATTGGCCTTTCGGCGATGGCTAAACCTCAGAAATCCCATTTAAATAGATATTTTTTTCACATCTTGCAGAAATGTTCTGTTGCATAATTTCTCAAAATATCCTAAATCAGATAATATACAATAACATGTGGACATCTGTTCCAGTATCTTGCAAGACGAATAACTATTTGTGGAGCTGTAACATAGCACAACCTTAGATATGTTACTGCCTTTCAACTGTGTTATTTTATCAAATATATTTCATTGATCAGACACGACAGATTTTCATACCAACTACACGTGAACAAAACACGTTCGTATCAAACTGCAAAATTGCATTGTAGTGTTTGCAGACCACCTGCTGCTGAGAATTGTCTTCTACTATACAATACATACCAATCATGACTACATCTCACGACCAAATCAACAACGCAAGCTAGCGACAACCTCATCTGTGGTGCTAACATAGAGATATATTATAGCGTATGTTTAACCCGTTTTTGTCGTGATACGAATTCGCATGTGCCCGTTGAGAGCATGTGTTTGTGCCTACTGATTTGAAACATCAACACCTTTACTATACATTGCTACACACCAATCTCGACTACATTTCACAATCAAAACAAACATACAAGCTAGCTAGCGACAAGCTAAAACGTTTTAGCAGCGTTGAAGCGACACTGCTTTCCAAAATATTCAAGCAGGTGTATGAATGTGCTTACAGGTCTGTAACATTGATGCTACTATACTATATATTACATCTCACAACCAAATCATAGCGTTGAAGCGATACTGCTTTTCAAAATATTCAAGCAGTTGTGTAACTTACTGGCGTTTCAAAATGAGAACATTCGAGTTGTTGAGATTCAAATACGGTTGTAGACTGTAGTGGAGCGAAAGGTTTTTAATTGGAATTGCTTTGCACTATTTCAAAGTTAGTCATAAAACTGCGTTTATAGTTTTTATCAATTGTGCTAGCAATTCTGAGAATGTCATGAAAGTCGCTCAAATCGATGTATATATCATTTTTTCATCATCAACTCATCAACTTTCTATCAACTCAAATAGAAATAATCACTTAACGTTATGTGTATTGTGTTTTTGTTCGTATTTTCTACATGCGAAATATGAAGCCTAAATACTGATAAATGTTTATTTTGATGTTTCTCATTGAAAGACAAGCTATACCTATCGTCGTGCAAAATGTGTATGCAGTTAAAAGCGAGTAACTGCTTTGAGTTTACGAGTCGCCTTATGTAAGTCTCAACACGAGTAGTTCGTTAGGCGCAATTAATGTTCAACGCAACATTGAGTAGCATAGTTTGTGTCCATATGGCAAATATCTAATAACGTTGAGAGTCATTCATATACTTTTATTTATCATGTTCCCTCAAATAAAAGTTTGAAAGTTTTTTGCTTTGTACGATTGAAAGCTAGTGGTGTCACTCGGCGTTTTCACGGACTTGTGACCGTTCCTCTTGTGCTCAGACAAGAGAAGTCGCCTTCCCACCCAGCCTAGCAGACTTTGTGCATTGAAGCACTTAATAGAAATGTTATTGCTCGGTCATCGGTCAGGTTCGGTCAACGCGTGCCTGCGTTTCTGAGAGAGCCAGATTAAGATATTTCGTGTCACCGTACGAAAATACCATGGTGTCGCATAGCAAAGCACAGGCATGTCACCATGCGTGCCTACCACCCTTCCAACAGCGCAACAATGTGGTGGTGAAAGGATTCCCAGATAGTGTCGAAAGTATTGACGGTCATAACGGGGACGAGTTGCTTTATAGCGCCTCATTTCGTATTGACTTGCAACCCCGCCCTAGACCGCTACACAGCTAACTGGGCAGGACTCCATCTGACTATCAATCTCAGCGATCATAGTTTTGAAAAACGTCTGCTTTTTAATTGTTGGTATTTGGTACTTGGAGTCTCTTGTGCCAAAGTAGAGACTTACTTTTTGTTTAAAGATGAAGCAATCATTAACTGGTTGGTAGTCTTAACAGTGCGTCAAGATAAGCACCGTGAAAACATTTTAGCACCGAAATACCGAGGTGTTCACCCCCAAGTGCTATCAGTGCGCTTCACACTTGTGGAGTCTTAAACCCCTCGGCCGCCCAAACACAGTTAATGACTGTTAATGTTTATTTTTTGTTTGATTTTGGTATTGCATAGTTTAAACACAAACACATACATCAATACATCAATATTGCTGGCCAGCGCAATAAAACAAGGAAAAAAAGGTAGGAGAACAATCTCCTTTAGTTTTCATGTAAAAACATAAACATAAACATACACACTGTCAACACTTGCCACTTGCAACACCGAGTTCGTTTCAGTTCAGAATGTACACATTTTTCGATCGACACACATTCGCAATGTTACATGGATTCACAAAGATACATGGATTCACAAAGTTGCACTGATGTCCATACGCGGGCCAATGTTCGAGTTATCGGTGCGATGGACCCACGGTTTTGTCGCAGCTGTACGCCACACGTATGCATTGACTACTCGGTGTTCACATCAAGGTTTGTATATTGGCACTGAAAATAGAAAAGCAAATTGTGTTAAACAGTAAACGATGAAAGTAAACAGCCTGAAATGATAAAAACATGCATGTGTAATATACCATGTATCAAATAAAATAGTAAACACAAACTGCTAAAGAAAAACACACAACTCTACCAACTGTTTAACTGATACTTACTTTTTTGTTTTGTGTTGCATGTTCAGGCGCCTTTCTGTCACTGCTCGTCTAGCAGTACAGCTGAAATGAAATAGAAAGCATGATCAGAAACTTTCACTGTGTTTGTACAACTTACAATTTATGTGCACAATTTTGCATTTAAGTATAACATAACATTAAAACAATCTCAAACAATTGTTCAACTAATACTCACTTTTTTGTTGTGTTGTTTCCACAAAGGCGCCTTGTTGTCACTGCTCGCCTGGTAGTAAACCTGACACGTCTAGTAGTAGAGAACACTCGTCCAGCAGTAAAGCTGAAATGAAATCGAAAGCATGATCAGAAACTTTTGAATGTGTTTGTACAACTTACAATTTATAAACACAATATTGAACTGTAACAGTAAACATGAAACAGATAACAATTTTACTTACCTATGTTGTCTTCGCTGAAATACAAAAGCCATGTTCATAGCAATCATAGCATATTTACACACAATGAATACAACTCAAAACTTTTAGTAAGAAACTCAGTACTTACTTTGTATTTTGTATCCAATCCCTCTGCGGGCAATCTTCTTCAGTCCACAATCGAGCTGAAATCAAGACTCAATGCAGACATGTAAATTTTGCCAAATAACAAACAGAACTGTGAACCAAAACTTGAACTAAACAAAACTAACTTTTCAACTGTTATGGTACTCACCTCTGGCAACTAAAATCATACAGACATTTTGCATAGCACAATACATTTTTAGTTTGAAGATAAGAATGATTTATGAACATTTTACTTACACAAAGCATAAATATGAAAGACATGATATGATGAAAAAAAAACAATATGTATACAAAATTATACATAAAGAAACACACTATACTTACCATTGCTAACCTGAAATTGAAAAAATCACATTTTGTATAGCACAACAATCATATTCAGTTTTTACATGCATGAAGTGTACTTACATCTGCCCAACTAAAATGAAAAAGAGCATAGCAAAACAAAAGTCATAAAATATATTTCAATATGCAATTAAAGAAAGCAAATTGTACTTACCAACAGGCAACTGAAATGAAAAAGAAACACATTTTACAATGCAGAATACAGGTCATCAAAACAGTTCAATATAAAAATTAAAGAAAGTTAGTGTACTTACCACAGCTATACTGAAATGACAAAAACATTTAGCAATGCATAGCAGTATACAAATCATCAAAACAGTTCAATATGAAAAATAAAAAAGGCAATTGTACTAACCACAGCCATACTGAAATGAAAAAAACATTAAGCATTGCATAGTAGTATACAAGTCATCAAAACAGTTCAATATGAAAATATAGAAAGTTAGTGTACTTACCACAGGATACTGAAGTGAAAAACAGACATTTTGCATAGCAGTATACAAGTCATCAAAACAGTTCAATATGAAATTATAGAAAGTTAGTGTACTAACCAACAGGCTACTGAAATATAAAAAATACATTAAGCATTGCATAGCAGTATACAAGTCATAAAAACAGTTCAATATGGAAATTAAAGAAAGTTAGTGTACTTACCACAGCCATACTGAAATGAAAAACAACATTTAGCAATGCATAATAATCAAGACTTACCTAGCTGATCTTGAATCATTCTCTGTTTCTCAATTTCTCACTTGTCAAAAAGTCTGCTCTGTAACGACCCACCACTCAAATCTGAAAAATAGTTAAGCAGAACAAAGCACAACACAAACCAAAAGAGTAGTTCACTTACCTCATATTTTGTGCAGAGTTTTAACAGCCAATTTTCTTCTTGAAACCTGTATTCGTCTCTTTTTTGACCCACTGTGGAACAGTCACAGCAATGTAAGTCTGAAACATAGAAGGGCATAACAACACAACATACAAACCAGTATATTTGTTTCGACTTACCTTGTGGCTACAGTCAAGACACAGCTGCTGAATTTCTTTTCTGTCACAAGCTGTCAAAACATCTCTGCAATGTTAACCTGAAACATAGTAAGAAAGAGAAACATTTTGTATACAACATAGTAAACACTTACCTTGTTTAAAGAGCTGAGTTGCAGCAGTGATTCTTTATTGAAATCTTTTTCTTTTCCCTCACTGCATGAGAGACCTGAAAAATAGCATGCAAAGCAAGACACTGTTTGTATGTCTACTCTGAAACAGAGCAAAATAAAGCATACATGGTACTTATAAAACAAACACATTGTTCCACTTACCCTTCTTCAACAGTTTAGTCACAGCAGTTGATATCCTTATTCACAGTTGAGGCTACTATGAGACCTTTTCTGCATGTGAATCTGAAACAGAGCAAAGCAAAGTATGCATGGTAAATATCAAACAAAACACTTACCTTTCTGCAATGCTCAGCTCTGTTCGACTGTCAAATATTCAGGTCATGTCATATCTGAAACGAACTAAATCAAAACATGCACAGTACACAATTATTGATAAAATCTTGAAACAATTGTATGCTTCATAGCTTTGTGTTGTGTTTTTTTTACTATACATATCACAGACAACTGGCGACCACAAAAGAGTACATACATTTTTTGTATTACTCAAACATTGCTGTATTAAGCTCACACTCATGAATACCAACCGACAGAGTTGTTATAGAGTGATAATCCCTAAAACTGTAAAAAAGAATCGAAATCAGTTTTCATTCATCATGATTTATTGAAACAAATGTATACTACAATACTCACCACAGCCAACTGAAATGAAATAGAAATGTTAACAGCATGCAAACAAATGTTAACCAATATCAAATCGTCTATAATAAATAACAACAAAAGCATTTCGATACACATAGTAAGTGTTCACCATCATAGTACATCATCAGTTAGTTCGACATCCCACGGTTGCTCAAGTGTTACTGGCTAGCATTTACCCTTTTCAGTAAACCGTCACACATCAGCATTTTTAGACACAAGTACTGTGCAATTCAACCCTTGTTATCATCTTTCACAGACTTCTATGAGTAAACAACTGAAAAATATATAACGTTTGTACTCACTGTTTGGCAGCTCCAAGAAACACGTCTGTTCTGCTTGCCATCTGGACATCCACTGAAACAAAACATCTTCAAACACACATACATGTAAAACGTTTTTGAACATAAACCAACACAGATCAAACTTGAATTATCCATCTGTACATGACACACATGAAACATAGCATAGGTTTACCATCACATTACAGCAGTACAAATGAAAACAAAAATTTGATCGACTTACCTTGCTTCTGTAGAGTTGAGTAACCGACGTGGAAATCTTCTTCCATGTGTAAACCAGTGACTCGAATCTGAAATAAAGTAAAGAACACATTGTACAACTCAAATCAATGAATTAAAACTTACCTTACTTGTGATGAATTGTGTTTCAGCAGTTGAAATCCTGTTTAATTTCTGCATGTGAAATCTGAAACAGAGCAAAGCACGCATGTTACAAATTAAACAAACACAAGTGTTACACTTACCCTGTTTTCAAGTCCCAATCACTTTCTCAACAATGTTCCTCTTCTTGATTCGTCTTCGTCGCTGTCAGCAAGTACACCTGAAACATAAAAGCATGCACAAAACATCCCATATAACAACTATTTTGTACTTACCATATGAGTGCTTTTCTGTTCAGGTCAGCTTGAAAACCCATCACTGCCATCAGCATCTGAAAAATAGTACATCACAAACAAACAAACAAACATAACATATCATAAAAACAGTTTAACACAACAGATATGAGAGCTCTCGCAACCACGTCTGTTCTGTTCGACTGTCCAAAAGCAAGTGACAGTACTTCAATTCACTAACATTGAGAAATTCTAAACTTACCTTCAAGGCTTGTTGAGTAGCTCCAAAAACAAGACTGCTTGGCTCCACTGTTCACTCCAACTGTCATATCATCACTGGATAAGCACTCCTGAAATGTATTAAAACAAAACATGCATAGAACAAACATTCAGTCAAAAGTACTTACCTTTCACTTTGTCACTGCCCTGTGCTCAACTCCAGTCAGCATGACATCTCTGCTTGAAAGTCTGAAACATATAAAACATGCAATGCAAAACAAACATAGTTACTTACCTTCTAGCATATTGTTGGAGCTCCAGAAAACACGACTGTTCACTCCAGCTGCCAGACTTGAACTGCCAGCACACATCTGAAAATCTGAACAAAGCATTCATGTTCATACTTTACTAGCCGTACAATTAAAGTTACTGACATACTCATCATCCAAAATAGAGTACACGAAAAGCTAGCTAGGTTTACCTCTGTTCATGTGTTATACACCAAATGAAACCATGATGATAAAGTAACTCACTTTATCTCTTCTTTTGTCAAAATACAAGTGTTCATAGTGGAATGAAACAAACTTACCTTTTCGTTTCCCAGCTCTGTTCAAATCATGTCAGGTTTTCATCTCATGTCAAATCTGAAACGAACTAAATCAAAACATGCATAGTATACAATCATTGATAAAATTTCGAAACATTTTTATGCTTCATAGCTCTGTGTATTTTCACTTTACAGATCACGGACAGCTGGCGACCACAAAAGCGAAAACAATTTTGTACTACTCAAACATTGCTGTATTAAGCTCGCACTCATGAACACCAACCGACAGAGTTGTTATAGAGTGAAAATCCCTAAAATTACACAAAACGAATCGAAATCAGTTTTCATTCATCATCGTTTATTGAAACAAATTTATACTACAATAGTCAATACTCACCACAGTGCACTGAAATGGAATAGAAATGTTACAGCATGCAAATACAATTTAAGCAATATCATATCATTCATCTACTATGTTTGCAATCATTTTTCAATCATATGTTCGTTTCCCCAAAGTAGCTCATGTTCTGTTCCACCATCATACACCATCATCGCTAATCACAACATATCGACACTATATCAGTACTGAGTAGATTCTAATTTCTACCCAACGCATTACACTTCTATACAAGTAAACCTGTACAAAACGAATCGAAATCAGTTTTCATTCATCATGATTTATTGAAACAAATTTATACTACAATACTCACCACAGCCCCCTGAAATGGAATAGAAATGTTACAGCATGCAAATACAATTTAATCAATATCATACATATCAACAAAAGCGATTCAATACATTGTCATTTAATATTTTTGCAACATTTTTCCATCATATGTTCGCTTCCTCAAAATAGCTCAATGAATATTCTGTTCCACCATCATCCACTATTATCGCTCATCACAACATATCGACACTGTATCAGCACTGAGTAATTTCTACCCAACACATTACAACAGCACTGAGTAATTTCTACCCAACACATTACAACCATCATACATCATCACGCAACTTGTAAACAGTAAAACGAAAAAAATTTGTACTCACGTTTTTTGTAGACAGCAGCTCGATGAACACGTCCGCACAGCTCGACATCTGAACCTCAACTGACAGTCAATCGCTTGACACCACAACATAAATTTAATTATTCACAACAGTCAGGGCTTAAAAAAACACGTCCGATCAGTCCGATGTCAAAACTTAAAGTGAAGTCAAGTCGTTCAAAAAAATTAATGTAAGTCAAACATTTCATATTATAACGCTCACAAAAATTCGTTGTCAGTCAGTACTAAACGTTCAAAAGTTATCATCGCATAAGAGTATGATTTCATTTCACAACTCAAGTCAAAGTCAAGTTGTTATCTCATAACAATAACCTAACACTACAGTCATCCAGTCATTCAACAACCTGAGTACCAAGTCGCTATTCTATAACGCGAAAACTTTTCATCAATAGTCAGAGCTCACGAAAGTACGTCCGTCTTCGTCAACGTTCAAAAGTCAACTGAAACTTTTTAATCGTAAAAATATTTCAAAGTCAAATTTTGTTCAGAGCTCACAAAAACAAGTCTGTCTTTGTCAAAGACCATCAGTCAACTAAGATTCTGTCATAGTAAAAAAAATTAAAAAGTCAAAACTTTTTTCAGAGCGCTTTAAAAACACGTCCGTATTGGTCAATGCCCAAGTCGCAACTGAGGGTTCTTTACGCGCGCAGTTCAAATTATAATGAGGTCACGACGTCGAGAGCTTCGAAAAACACGTCCGAACCCTTCAACGACCAAACGAAGAATGACAGAAAAGCACATTGAAAATGTTTATTCTTCATGATTTGAGTTACGATTGAATGTGTATTTGATGAGAAATCAAAAAATCATACTTAACATGCAAAAATCCTACAAATATTGACTTTGTGATGATATTTTTTCATGACCATACAAGCCGAAATATTCACACTCACAGCTTGAATGGGCATAAAAATTGATAAGCATGAGTCCGTACAATCCATCCAGTATTTCCTTCGAGTTAAAGCAAATCCATGGTCTTTAGGTCTCAAATCTTGTTATGAGGCGTACTCAACGCAGATTTTTATAGTCAATGTTAAAACGACAAAAGGCGTGTATATAAAAAAATCTAGTCAAACATAGATTTACTAACCTATCATTCTGAAATAATCCTAGATCATATCAAATATGTGAGTAATCCATCAAAATATTTATTACTGAACATTTAACATCAGCACAAAATATTCCCGTATACCCATTTAGTTTTCTACATAGCCTGAACAATTCAATATTTATTTTCAATTCCGAGAACTCAAATGTTTTCATGACGTTCGACTGACGAAAGCAGCTCGATATGATTTCTATTGAGGAGCGACTATCGCGTTGTGATTTTTTCAACTCTGTTTTGTGAGTTTAGTGCCAATACAACGAAGATATAGTAAACAAATATCCAACCACATATATCAAAATGTTCAGCACACTGGCGCCTACACAATCATATACAAATAGTATGGTTATGTGTACAATTGTTCTCGTAAATTTGAAATATCAATAAAATCTGCGTTAAGATCAAAATATCATAACTCGCGCATTCGATTTTGTATGAACAAATAGTATCAGTATGAGCGCATCGAAATTTCAGTTAATCTGGTGAAAATTTTATTGAATTTGGACATCGGGTTTCACAGATATTCGTGTTAAATCAGTTGCAAAGAAACTCAGTTTGCTATCGTCGATAATATGTAAACTCCCCTTGTACTGTGGATGAGATTTATTGAAATGACGTCGTCGATTTGCACTGACATCGAAGGGTCAAAATTACGATTCATGAAATGTGTGTTTGTTGTGATATGGTTTTCTGCCCGTATAACTGCAGCGTTTTACAAAAACATCAAGTATGTTACACCAAAATGCACAGAAATAAATTCCCCATCGCATGATGCAAATATTACTGTATCATATTGCGAAATGAAAATCTTTTCTTCATATCAACCCAAGTTTTACCAATAAACAGAAATTTTGACATATATCCACTTATCTACTTGCAAAATATTTAAACTCTTATTGTTCCTCTCTGATTGCTGGTTATGGCAGTGAAAATTTCATCGAAATGCGTTCACGCGTTATTGTGACAGTTAAAATAAACCGCTTCGATACAAACACAGTTTTATCAACTATTCGCTATCTAACGACGTTCGGTTTAACTCGATACTTTAAAGTTCAAAATTTCTATAAGCACGAATGCGTTTTCTCTCAGCAGTATTCTTGTAATTAGACCTATTGTGGAGTATCATACATCAAAATGTGCAGAACAGAATTCCCTATAGAATGATAGCAATTGTTATGTACTTGTATTGAATGGGAATTTTTTTCCTTGTCAGTGAAGTGATTTTCATGCGAAAAACTAAGAATTTCTACTTAATGCGAATATGTTAGCAAAAAATGATCCCCACAAAACTTGTTGCTATTAACACGTTTTATATTAATGCGAAAATTTTTGGTAGATCGGTCAACTATTTGAAGAGAAAACACGACCTCAACTTTTTCGTATAGTGCATTTCGCTGTAGATCTACACTTTAACAGATTCAATGAGATGACGTTGTATGTTATGAAGAATTTATCAAAGGCGTGTTTCAAGCAAAATGGTTTTCGGTCAATATTGAAGCCAATTTTCAACACACTATCAAGTATGTGGTATCAAAATGTGCAGAATTAAATTCTGTACAAGCAGATGTTCAAATCACCCCAATATCAATGAGTACAAAAAAGTTTTCTATTCAGCGACTCGTTTTCAAATCAAACATCTGCGATTTTAACACACACGCATAAATGCTAGAGAAAATTTATCAGCGTATAATTTATAGCCAATATTTCACTGAACAAAATGATAAAAATCCCATGTTGTTATCTCAAGTGGTGTGGAAGATCCCCCGCTTTAAACTTTGTACGAAATCACTGTTCTATTCGCAGAGTTTTCGACGTTGAGTCAAAATGTAAAGTTAAAGACAGAAATGCGTTTAGTACGAAATCGTTATCGCACTGTATTTTTTGTTTGTTTAGACATACGATTAAGTGGAATACATCAAAATGCGTGGAATCGAATGTCCTACAAGCTAATACCAAAATGAAGATAAATTCTCTTAACACGAAAAAGTTTTCTTGTTAGCGAATTTTTTAATGTTGAATATCTTATGCAATGAGTCGTGTGAGAACAATATAGGCGAGACAAAAATTGTAGCTATCATAGGATTACATATTATGGTGAAAATTTCATCAGGATATCATGAGACGTTTTCGAGCAAATTGAGTTAAACCGATGTAACTTAACATCTTGTTTCGTTTGTTTACATGGATAAAAGACGACGTTGTAAAAATCTAAAGTTAAAGACAGAAATGCGTTTATGACAAAATCGTTATCGGACTGTTTTATTGTTGTGTCTAAACATACGGTAAAGTGTAATATATAAAAATGCGTGGAATCGAATGTCCTACAAGCTAATACCAAAATAACGATAAATGCTCTTAACACGAAAAAGTTTTCTTGTTAGTGAATTTTGCCAAGTTGAATATCTGACACAATGAGTCGTGTGAGAACAATATAGGCGAGACAAAAATTGTAGCTATCATATGATACAATACTGTGGTGAAAAAATCATCTAAATATCATGAGACGTTTGCGAAAGAATTGAGTTAAACCGATGTAACTGAAACTTTTCCCTCGCTTGTTTACATGCATAGAAATGCAATGACGTTGTAAAAAATCTAAAGTTAAAGACAGAAATGCGTTTTGTACGAAATCGTTATCGGACTGTTTTATTGTTGTGTTATGATATGTAGTTAAGTGTTATACATCAAAATGCGTGGAATTGAATTTCCAACAGAATCATACCAAACTTAAGATGAATGCTCTTAACGCAAAAAAGTTTTCTTGTTAGCGAGTTTTGCAAAGTAGAATATCTGACACAATGTGTCGTGTGAGAACAATATAGGCGAGACAAAAATTGTAGCTATCATATGATACAATACTGTGGTGAAAAAATCATCTAAATATCATGAGACGTTTGCGAAAGAATTGAGTTAAACCGATGTAACAGAAACTTTTCCCTCGCTTGTTTACATGCATAGAAATGCAATGACGTTGTAAAAAATCTAAAGTTAAAGACAGAAATGCGTTTTGTACGAAATCGTTATCGCACTGTATTTTTGTTGTGTCTAAACATACGGTAAAGTGTTATATATAAAAATGCGTGGAATCGAATTTCCTACAAGCTAGTACCAAAATAACGATAAATGCTCATTACACAAAAAAGTTTTCTTGTTAGCGAATTTTGCAAAGTTGAATATCTGATACAATAAGTCGTGTGAGAACAATATAGGCGAAACAAAAATTGTAGCTATCATATGATGCAATACTGTGGTGAAAAAATCATCTAAATATCAAGAGACGTTTTCGAGCAAATTGAGTTAAACCGATGCAACTTAAACTCTTTCCCCGCTTGTTTACATGCATAGAAATGCAATGACGTTGAAAAAAAATCTAAAGTTAAAGACAGAAATGCGTTTATGACAAAATCGTTATCGAACTGTTTTATTGTTGTGTTATGATATATAGCTAAGTGTTATACATCAAAATGCGTGGAATTGAATTTCCAACAGAATCATACCAAACTAAAGATGAATGCTCTTAACGCAAAAAAGTTTTCTTGTTAGCGAGTTTTGCAAAGTAGAATATCTGACACAATGTGTCGTGTGAGAACAATATAGGCGAGACAAAAATTGTAGCTATCATATGATACAATACTGTGGTGAAAAAATCATCTAAATATCATGAGACGTTTGCGAAAGAATTGAGTTAAACCGATGTAACAGAAACTTTTCCCTCGCTTGTTTACATGCATAGAAATGCAATGACGTTGTAAAAAATCTAAAGTTAAAGACAGAAATGCGTTTTGTACGAAATCGTTATCGCACTGTATTTTTGTTGTGTCTAAACATACGGTAAAGTGTTATATATAAAAATGCGTGGAATCGAATTTCCTACAAGCTAGTACCAAAATAACGATAAATGCTCATTACACAAAAAAGTTTTCTTGTTAGCGAATTTTGCAAAGTTGAATATCTGATACAATAAGTCGTGTGAGAACAATATAGGCGAGACAAAAATTGTAGCTATCATATGATACAATACTGTGGTTAAAAAATCATCTAAATATCATGAGACGTTTGCGAAAGAATTGAGTTAAACCGATGTAACAGAAACTTTTCCCTCGCTTGTTTACATGCATAGAAATGCAATGACGTTGTAAAAAATCTAAAGTTAAAGACAGAAATGCGTTTTGTACGAAATCGTTATCGCACTGTATTTTTGTTGTGTCTAAACATACGGTAAAGTGTTATATATAAAAATGCGTGGAATCGAATTTCCTACAAGCTAGTACCAAAATAACGATAAATGCTCATTACACAAAAAAGTTTTCTTGTTAGCGAATTTTGCAAAGTTGAATATCTGATACAATAAGTCGTGTGAGAACAATATAGGCGAAACAAAAATTGTAGCTATCATATGATGCAATACTGTGGTGAAAAAATCATCTAAATATCAAGAGACGTTTTCGAGCAAATTGAGTTAAACCGATGCAACTTAAACTCTTTCCCCGCTTGTTTACATGCATAGAAATGCAATGACGTTGAAAAAAAATCTAAAGTTAAAGACAGAAATGCGTTTATGACAAAATCGTTATCGGACTGTTTTATTGTTGTGTTATGATATATAGCTAAGTGTTATACATCAAAATGCGTGGAATTGAATTTCCAACAGAATCATACCAAACTAAAGATGAATGCTCTTAACGCAAAAAAGTTTTCTTGTTAGCGAGTTTTGCAAAGTAAAATATCTGACACAATGAGTCGTGTGAGAACAATATAGGCGAAACAAAAATTGTAGCTATCATATGATGCAATACTGTGGTGAAAAAATCATCTAAATATCAAGAGACGCTATCGAGCAAATTGAGTTAAACCGATGTAACTTAACATCTTGTTTCGTTTGTTTACATGGATAAAAGACGACGTTGTAAAAATCTAAAGTTAAAGACAGAAATGCGTTTAGTACGAAATCGTTATTGCACTGTATTGTTTGTGTGTTTAGACAGACGTTTAAGTGTAATACATCAAAATGCGTGGAATTGAATTTCCTACAAAATCATACCAAAATGAAGATAAATGCTCTTAACACGAAAAAGTTTTCTTCTTAGCGAATTTTGCAAAATTGAATATCTGACACAATGAGTCGTGTGAGAACAATATAGGCGAGACAAAAATTGTAGCTATCATATGATAGAATATTGTGGTGAACATTTCATCTGGATATTATGAGTGGTTTCAAAGAAAATTGACTTAAACCTCATTGTAAGATATTGCACCCAAGCCAAGGTTGTTTACATGGATAGAAATGACGTTCGATCTACAGTACATGTTTCGTGCTTTAAAAAGTGAATTCGTGATTATAGGCAAAATGGTTTTCGGCTAGTCTTGATCAAGCGATACAATAAACATACACGCATGTCATATCAAAATATTCGGAATGAAATTTTCTATAAGATGATATCAGTTTTGTTTCAAAAAGCGATAGGATGAAAAAGTTTTCTTGTTGCGAACGTTTTCAACGTGATTTTTATCACATAAGCATGTATGTTGGAACAAAAATATCAATAGAAAAGTTGTAGCTATCAATAAGCTGGGCATTGTACTTTAAATTTGATAGTGATGACTTGAACAGTTCCGGAGATATTTAACTTAAACCGATATTATGTTTAGTCTTTCCTCGGTTGTTTACATGAAGCGAAATTACGTAGATCTACTGCACGTCATGAATTTTAACTCGAAGCCGATGTAAAGAAAAATATCAGTGCTGCGTTTAACTTTCTACGTGTTAAATCGAAATGTTTCACATACATACAAAGTGATATACACCAAATTCTTCAGAAAACAATTCCCTATTCAGCGGTACATATTTTGTTTATGAAAACGAAAAGGCAAAAAAAGTTTTCTTCATACACAAGATTTCGGACAGATATTTAACATAGAAACATATATTTCAGGGCAAACTAATCAGTACGTAATTGTAGCATATAGCCATCTGTGTCATGCACTGAAAATTTCATATTGATATTTTGAGTGGTTTCAAAGAAAATGCACTTAAACCTCGTTGTACGATATTGCACCAAGGTTGTTTACATGAAGCGAAATTACGTAGATCTACTGCACGTCATGAGTTTAAGTGCGTTGTAGAAAAACAATATCAGAGTTGAGTTCAGTTTTCTGCTGATAAATCGGCGTTTCAATGTGTGATTATTAAATCCTCACAAAAACTTCATATTTGACGGTACACATTTTGAACAATGTATCGCAAAACGAAAAGGCAAAAAAGATTTCTTTTAAAGGCTTTATTTTCGATCAAAAACTCGCATTTTGTCCAAGAAGCATAAACAAAAGAATACAACGTCTGGAACAATCATTGTGGAGCTTTCTAAGTTGAATATCATAGTCAAAATTTGATCCCAATATCTGCATTGGTTGTTGAGAAATGTACAGTTAAACTTTCTCGCAAATACTCATCTATCTGTGTACTTTACTGTGAAATGACGTTCGATATTATTTGCACTTGATGACCTCGCTGTACTGGGTGTAATTTCTCGTGCGATGCTGGTAGATATTTGATGAAGTATTGGATTGGAAATTTTAGCGTTGTGAAATTATTACAGCAAAAAGTTGTACTAGCGAGATATTGTGATTTGAAAAATACTCCACTGCACTGTTGCGTTTAAAAATTGATCATAGTACATTTCGCAAAAATATTCATAAAAGTTCATATCAAATAACAGCTGTTAGGTATTGACTCATTTTTCACACACACAATTTTGTTTTGTCGAGATGAAGAATTGCGAATGAGCAAAATACTCATTAAGCGTATAAGGCTTGAATTTTCACAAGTGCATAAGCTTTGTCGAAACTTGTGAAACGTATCGAGTACTTGAGTTAAATATTCTCTGCGTACTTTTGTTGTAACATTCGATGTTTTGTATTCGAGTAGTATCAGGGCAACATTTGGTATATGAATAACGAAATCGGGTCGCCTGTTCTGAATTGTTACTTCGTGCTTTATGTACAACCGACATTCATCGCGTAATGTGGGAAATGTCTTTCTGAAGTACTGACCTAATTCGCTAACGTACGTTTGATCAAAATCTTTCAAACATGCAACTTTGTCCAGCGCTTTTCTTAAGTATGAATGCCTACATCGACCACGCGTTAGAAATTTGCTATTCATTGTACTCAAAGACTTTTGTATGTAAGCACTATGCTTTGTCTATATAGTAAAAACGCACCAGCCCGTCGGGTATTTAAGGCGACCCGGACAGGTATGGTCATCATTCTTGATTTGAGACTCCAAGAGAGAACATTGACTCGAAATCATGCCGAAATACGCAAACCGACTGCCAAAGTTCGAGGACACAGACGCTGCTAGTGGTAGTAGCGAAACGACTGGCAAGGGAAAGCGACATGCTACAAAGCCATACACTCGACCAGAACAATCGGCGTCAATTGATCTAAAGTCGTTCGGCTATCAACTGAACAGACTTGGAAGTCAGGTTACAGCGTTCGTTAACAGCAGCGACTTCGCTATGTCTAAAGAAGGTCGCGATGTCTGCAAGAAAATGGTATCGTGTATTCAAAAGGCTTCATCTTATCAGCGAGAAGCGAGCGAACATTTGGTTGATGATCAAGAGCGTTTCTTCGAGGATGAGTGGTCTAAACGCGAACGCGCGCTAAAAGAGCAACATGAACTCGAAACCGATAGGATAATATCGCAGCTCCTATTTGAAAAAGAGCAGGCTTTGGATTCGCTTAGAACAAAACTTCAAGAAGAAAAAGAAGAGGCTATTCGAGCATTGAAAACGTGTACCATATGCTACGATGAGGAAAAAAACAGTACCTTGACAAGGTGTGGGCACACTTTTTGTGAAAACTGCTGCCTGATGATGTTTGATGGAGACTGCGCTATGTGTCGAGCTGACGTTACTGGCTGGGTGCGAATGCTTTTCACTGATTAGATGTTTTGACTGTTTTCATATGTTTGATGTTTGTTGTAAAATAAAATGTTTAAATGCATATGATGTGTATGTTGTTAGTCGAGCAGGTTAGATATAGTTTGAGTGTAAAGTAGAACGTTGAGCTTACGAACAATGTCGTATTGAATTGCAATGGATCGAATGCTAAATATGAGTCATTGTGTAATATAACATCTAGTAGTATGAACATTTTTCGCAATATCCTCCGAAGTAAAGAAACAATAAGATAACTCAAACGTCTTCTATAAAAGCCAGTCTTTTTATTAAAACTCAATCATTCACTCTTGAGTTAGCAAAGCGAAATGACGTCAAAACAACTTGCTGATGTTGGTTTTTGTTTGGATGATGAAAGTCATCCGTTATATCTCACTCCAAGTGAGCTCGACCAAACTTGTCAAAATGTGCACTCTCTTCTCAAAATGACAGACGAAGAAGCTGGCAATCAGTTTAAATCGCGAGAAGACGAAGAAGCTGCGGATTTTTTGGCGCAGCTTGTACATAACAATTCCAACGACTCGTCAGGTTTGACTAGTAAAAAGGATTCGAATAAACGCAAAGCTATTGCCAATAATAACGGCCAAACTGTCAAAAAACCTAAAGGTTCGCGAACGTCAAAACAAGACCCAATGTCAACTGGAAACAAGCAGACTGACTTCGTAGAGCAGTATTTCATAAAACAAGAGAGACTAAAATCGTTGCACGGTAAAGCTCAGATACGAATCAACAATCTTAAAAAAGTATTGCTGACGCTAAAATCTGAAGAAAGTGCCATTGAAAATTCAAGCCAAAAA
The DNA here is from genome assembly GCF_020536995.1 of Dreissena polymorpha. Classification (NCBI taxonomy): domain Eukaryota; kingdom Metazoa; phylum Mollusca; class Bivalvia; order Myida; family Dreissenidae; genus Dreissena; species Dreissena polymorpha. The sequence goes on along the minus strand of NC_068355.1, from coordinate 137,946,251 downwards.
TCTTCCCTTGGACATGCGACAGCGCATATTACGAATGTTATCGAAAGCATCTCAAGTGAACTACAGAGCAGTGGCGAAATCGACTCGTGTCGAATATGCAAAAATGAAGACAATCAACCAACAGTTATAAGCAAGACGTGCGGACACGGGTTTTGCTGTATGAAGTGCATAGTTAAGTATTTGGAATACGTCTACAACAAAAATTCTGGGCAATTGATTTGTCTGAAATGCAGACATCCATACGATAAGAATGCAACATGTCAACTTGGTGCTTGCTATGGCATTATTGGTTGATACTTAGAATGAATAAAATGTATAGAACCTTACAACGTGTTTTGTTTCACATGCTTGATGTTATATGCTTACACGACTTCAGGCTCATATTGGCCTTAAAAAATAGCGGAATGAAAACTCAGATGAACACACGTTATTGTACAAGATTTTGACCCATAACAATTTTTTACATGACGTTCGTTTGACGAAATTTGCTCGATATGATTCCGCACTATAAAAGCGACTACAGCTCTGTTCTTATTTCAACTGCAGTAAGATCAAAATATCATAACTTGCGCATTCGATTTTGTATGAACAAATAGTATCAGTATGAGCGCATCGAAATTTCGGTTAATCTTGTGAAAATTTTATTGAGTTCGGACAACGGGTTATAGAAATATTGCATTTAAACCACTTACAAATAAACACAATTTTCTATTATCGATATGTTAACGCCGCTTTAGTTGGTAGGATGAACTTAAATAAATATTGAAATGACGTTATGAATTTGCACCAAGAACGAACTGTCAAATGCTTTGCCATATGAAAATACCGAAAACTGCCATTTCACACACGTCAGACACACATATCAACTTTCACAAAAAAACTGCAATGTGGAAACATACATTTTTAAAACATGTTGTACTAGTTAATGCTCTCTATAACCGTTAATCCTGTTTCTTTGATAGTGATAGATCAGAAATTAAGATATTGACTAATGCAGCCATTTCACATGTTCATGCCAAAGCCAGGGCTTGAACCTGGATCTTTTTCATCCAGCACATGACTGGAGAAAGCGTTATACATTCTACTACTCTGGCGTTTGAACTGATCAATGCTGGATAGTCACTATGCATAGCAGTCAAAACCTAGCAATCATGATTGTGATCTGATATTCTCTTCAACAACAATACCCCGTTTGACCATGTATATGACATTTGTTCACATACGTTCAAGCAAACATGATATGCCAGTTTTGATTTGAAAACCTCAAGTATCTGTATTATACGTATAGCTAACATATTCTGCAATAAGAAAACAGTTTTACTATCCCAGCCAACACAGTGTTAATACATTTTGGTTGCTTCAATTTGCATTGCATACAAATTAGCTTGGGTAGAGAATGATTATTGTGATCAAATATGTATGTGCAGACCAAAATGCAAAATTTCAAGTGATCATCAGACTGTAAAGTATGATTTGTGTATCAACTTTCACAAATATCTGCAATGTGGAAACATACATTTTGAAAACATGTTGTACTAGTTAATGCTTTCTATAACCATTAATCCTGTGATCAGAACCAAAAATTGACTTGTGGTTGTGCTTGCTGGCTCACACACACTGAAATATGGGTTTGGAATGGCAATCTCTTTTTGCATAAGACCAGTTATGAGAGCCATGCATAAAAATTCTCATGTTCTTATCTATAGATACAAATAAAACAAATCTGAACAAAAAATTGGCTTGTGGTTGTGCTTGCTAGCAGTAATAGGCTCTCGGAATGGCAATCTCTTTTTGAACCAGACCAGTTATGTAAGCCGAGTATGAAAATTCTCATCTTCTTATTCATATAGACAAATAAAACAAATCTGAACAAAAAATTGGCTTGTGGTTGTGCTTGCAAGGTCACACACACACTGTAATATGCGCTCGGAATGGCAATCTCTTTTTGTACCAGACCAGTTATGTAAGCCGAGTATCAAAATTATTGTATTCTTAATCATATAGACGACTAAAACAAATCTGCACAAAAAATTGACTTGTGGTTGTGCTTGCTAGCTCAAGCAGACACTGTAAATTGCATTTAGTGATTTCTCAAATCATATCAGAGCTAGGACTTGAACCTAGATCTCCTTCTGCAAGAGAAGGCGTTCTTCCTTGAACCACTCTGAGAATATGAACTGAACATCACTTCACACATAACACACACAATGAGTTTTGTGGCCAGACATAAATGTGCTGACAAAAAACCATGCTTTCAAAATAACCTGTATATACTTTTTTTCTCATCATTTGCATCAGAAATCTTATGAGAGCCATGTATAAAAATTCTCATATTCTTATCCATATGCATGAATAAACCAAATCTGAACCAAAACATGGCTTGTGGTTGTGCTTGCTAGCTCATACCCATAATTACCTTCACACATATTTGCACTGAAACAAGAATGCAGATGCTTATGAATCTGAACCAAGAATTGGCTTGTGGTTGTGCTTGCTAGCTCACACACACTGTAAAATGTATTTGAATGAAATCTGGTAAACAGACATTGTCATGCCTGCAAAATAGCAAAAGTTTCCACTTTTTGTGTAAATACCTTTTTTGCATCATTCTCAACCATAGCCGGTTATGTGGGATTTATATCAAAATTCTAAAATATACCTTACATGGGAACTGATCAGAAAAAAGACCTGAAACAGAATAACATATGCAGTTAGTTTTTTTGTAGAGAGAAAAATGTTTGAAAAAAAAGTGAACACATGTTCTTTTGTAATTCATACAGTGTATCACAATTTCAAATTCTGATTCAAGATGAAATATTCTACACTGTTAAGTCAACATGATAACATATGTGAGTGCAATACAATTTCTGTACTGACCAACATGCAAATTTTCCATTTTTTGTGTTAATACCTTTTTTTGAACTTTGTACACCATAACCTGTTATGAAGGGTTTGCTTCTTGATATTTAAATATCTATACTATAGGTACTCTAACCAAGACAAACTTCCTATGGGGTTTGCTGTTGATACACATATTTGTGTCAACTTGAATGAAAGATTGTTGTGGCCAAAAATTCACATGTTGGTAAAAAGCAAAATTTGTATTTTGGTGTGCTTATAGATTTTTTTTTAGTTTGGGACATGAAATGTGCTTGCGAATGAGATTTGAAATGGATAATTTTGCATTATATGGTCAAAAATATCAAAAGTAAGCCTAAATAGAAATATGCTGACAAATTAGTGCATATGTTTTCTGTCACATAAAGTATCATATTAAAATGTAAATTCTGGTCAGAAATTGTTCAACTTATGATTTGAGATGAAATATTCCATCACGGTGTTAGCCGCACACAGTTACAAATAAATACTGAGTGTTCATTCATTTTAGAAATCAACTTTGCATGGCAGAGTTTGATGTTTACAAATAACCTACAGTCAAAAAAGTCTGATGCAGCTAAAAAACAAAACAACACATATCAAGTGTTAAACTGACTGACTTTGTATAAATCAGAAGTTTTCACAAAAATCTGAATTGAAGTACACATTTTGTTTACAGTGTTTCACTTTTGAAACAAAAAACTACACAAGATGATCTATCATGTATTTTAACTTTCTTTGTTTACATATGGGATGTGTTGACATTTAAAAAAATCCACGGTTTTGTCCATCACAAAACAAAAAAAAACATGTTCGTGGTACTTATATGTCATATTATCCATGTTTTGACAGAATTCGTCGTTTCTTGAACTCTCAATCCAAGAAAGAAAGCCTGAAAATGCCTCACATACATGTATCGATACTGTACATAGAACAACACCCATTTTTCGGAAGGTTCGGATGAAACTCATATCTTTGAACGTTGTATTTTTCCAAAAAGCAAAGTAAACTACAAACTTTTTGTCAAGCATGAAGTAAAACTATCTTTTCTAGAATAAATGACACCGCATATTCCGCAAAATTCGGCTTGTTGATAAAAATACTCGTCGATGAAAACATAAAACACTTTGTTTACATACAATTGGGGCTTTTGTCGACTTTGTGAAATTTCATGTGTTGGGAAAGGGACATGCATTTCGAGTTTTTATGCTGTTGAGTTGAATAACGGCATACTATAAAAGGGCGAATTGATCGTGTTTGAATCATTTCGATTTTTGAAACCGAACGAACAACACGCATAATGAGTGACAGAAAAGCTTGCGAGCAATGGATGTCAAGTGTGGAGAAAAGTGGCAGTTTTCAGGCATGGTTAGAGAGGCAGAATAAGCATCGTGAGAATGAGTCGTTAGCTGGAAACAACAAAGCAGCTTGTGACAGATGGATTAAGAGCATGGGCGAAATGCTGCCAACTGTGTATGACACTACGTTAGTGATTGTGTGTCATAGGTGCAAAAACTTTTTTTCGATGGTGAACTTTTGCCGTAGATGCGAGGCCCTCAGCTGTGTGTCATGTACGCGGATCGACGATCGCTGCGAATGGTGTGGTGAAATTCAGGGTTACGGCCAAAACAGAGGAGTGAGGCTTTTGCATCTGTGATGGACTGATCGAGTGGACTATGTGGGCTGATCTAGTGGACTATGTAAACTGTTGTACGTTGTTGTTGCGAAAGATTGAATGTTTGAAATATTGATTGTTGCAGAATAAAATCGTTTGAAACTACATATACATAGTTGTTTGTATTTGCTTTGATTAGAGTTGGATAATATAGTTTGAGAAAACATACGACACTGGGTTATATCAATAACTAACGCAATAGCGAAATCAAACATTCGTGCACACAATAGTACTTGTTTTTCAACTCTGCGTTTGGTAGTTGCACGAATAAGTATATGTTACTACAAGAATAAGAACAAAACGAATTGAACGGTTCATGATATTTATTTACAACACGATCATACAAAACCTACTCATGTGTCTATCAATAGTCTTGTTCCTGGACCCACCATTCGCAAAAACTGGCAATTCGGTGAATGTTTATGGTGTTCCAAGAACGCATCGTCTGTAGATTTCCAATGATACAACACAATGCCACAACGAAAACATTTGCAACGGTCGTGTTGTCCCAAGTAGTACAACCCGCAAGAAGCAAGCTGGTATTTGTTTGGTTGTATTTGGGGAGACCAATGCTCAAACGTTTTCAGTCTATCGATATAGTTTTCCATGTACATACTTGTTTGATACGTGCAGAAAGCGTCGGTATTATCCATGATATGATATGATATTATATTACACATGCAATTGGTTATTTCAACATCTTTATACATTTTTTGTCTCAAAAATACTCTTGGTCAAACGTTACGAGTTTTGTTCTCTTGGCTTTTGAGCTCAACAAAATCCCATTAATGGTTTGAAGTCGTTTTGTGGGATCTTGGTGTGTCCAGCACAAATCATATTTCGGATTGATCAGAATAACCTCAATATCGACATAGTACACAATTTCCGTATCTGTCGCTTTCCAACATTGATCTCGCGTCGAAAATGTAAACTTCACATCTGGATAGAGATCCATGATGTACATTTCGACAGCTTTGTTCCACTTTTCAATATTCAAACGCAACATATGTCGAAAAAATCCCAAATCTTTGAGTTCAACGGCTAGCATTGTTTAGGTGTATAGAGTCAATTTTCAAGTTACTACCTATATAACATTTTCTACCAAACAAACAAACACATGTTAACGTTTCAACAAGTTTATTCAATATTTTGCACATCGACAATTGACAGGCACGCAGTGACAGGTCCAGCATCGGTGCATTCGGTTTATACGTCGCTGTGTTATTTTGCCCACGCTGAGAAAGAATGGAGGACGTTTCGCCACCGCAATTTCGGCATCCCAGTCCTCAGTTTTTGGAGTGACGGTTTCTGAAACAGAACAAGCAAAAGTTAGTTACAGCATTCAACGTTTACAATCAAACCTCCAACACTAACATATGAAATTCTTAACAACATACTTTTTATCTCAGACAGCCTAATCTCCATATCCCAGTCCTCAGTTTTTGGAACCCGGAATGTAGTTGCTGGCACAGACATGTTATCGCTTTGAAGGTTAGATCAAGAATGATTTGATCTACCAGTCATGTAGCGCCTTTTATTTGCAGCGACTCTTTGACAACCACTAACCCAAAGCTGTTGTTACTTGTTTCAGTATACAGAATATTTAGGTTTTTGTTGGCCGTATTGTATTCACAAGAAACGAAGTTGTACTTTGATTGCATCAAACGCTCAATTTCCTCACGAAGTGTCGCTGAGTCATCTTGCTGCGAGACCTCAAGAATGCTTCTCATGCGAAATGAGTCAAGTTGTTTGTTCCAAAAATCAGTAGTGCATTTGGGTACGAGTGTTTGACCATAACGTTTGATTAGACACGAAGCCAGTTTGTCATGCGTATTCTTTGAAAATGTTAGTACTCCAATCATACTTAAGGCTTGTGTCAAGTAATAGCTCGTAGCTGCCATATCTTTGGTACATGTTCTTGAAAAATAAAGGTGACACTGATGAACCTCATTGCCGTAGTTATCTTCGTAATCGGTTTGTTCGCAAAGCAGAAAATCAGACCCATTGCTTTGAGAACCAGTAAACCTGAGCTTCACAAACTGTATGTATTCAGGTTTAGATATATGAAAGACAACTTGTTCTAGGTCTGTTTGTGTGAAATCAACAGGCAAAACATGTTTTTCGTTGATAACAATGTAACACGATGAATCAAAATCAAAGTTTTGATTTATGTGTGTTGCTAACAACTCGGGTTGGTTTGATTTGATGAGTGCATGCAATTTGCTTTCGCCTTTCCGTTCGATGCAACGAGCCATATCTGTTTTCAAAACCTACTTTTTCAAGCTTATAACACTAACTTTGTAACATGACGGGTTGTATATAAAGCCATGCAACTTATTCAATGCGTCTCATTTACAATCTGACAACCGAAGCGACAACATGTTCGTCCAAACATTGTGCGAAAAATTCATTCGCGAGAAAAGAAATTTCAATGCGAATGGTCACCAGAAGAAGTACATGTTTAGCGTTACATGTCCTTTCACAGATGTCGAGGGACTGCGTTTTACGTCGATAACGAACAGTCCGTATGACTACTTGAACTACAAGCCAACGCTGGACCATGTGTTTCTCGATGAACCGACACTAGCTGCGTTTAAACGATATGTTGACTTGATGTTTTCTGTTGCCGATGAAAAGATTGATATGTGCTACTTCAAAATATTGAAAAATGTAATACCAGTACATTTCGCAACTCTATACGAGCGCATTAAACAGGGTAGATACATGCAGTCATCTCCAACCGAAAACTACAGACTGCCAATATGCATAATACCAGTGTTGGAGTTGCATGGAATCGAGGAGTTCAGCAAAGTTTATTCTGTGAAATCGACTTGTCTTTCTTTGGAAAGGACTCAGATACGATTGAAGCTGAACACCTACTTTCGAGCAGTCATGACATTACTCGATTGTACGGAAAAACGATATCGTGGAAATATTGGTGAAAAAAGGAGTGCTACCGAGTAAAAACTTTCAGCTTGTCAGTACACAGAAAGAGCTCACAATAGGTCTGAAAATTGTGAGAAGCTGTGGTGAAATATACGAAGCGTTGCAAACTGGCATCGAAATGAGAGAGATGAATGCTAACGTATACTCACTGCAACCAAAATATGGATATCCAAATACAAATTTGTGTCAGGCGTTAGAGGTTTTGTTTGTGATGCATCCTTTGTACCGCAAGCACATCAACAGTCTTCACATTGAAACGGAGCTGATCGATGGGGGAAAAGGTAGACTAGTCAATGCTATTCCTAATCGCAAACGCAAATTTGTTGAAGATCCAAAGGATCAGTCGAGTCTCCCCAAAAAGATGCTTTGCAAAACACAAGAACAAACATGGAATGACTTGCCTTGTTCTGATAAGAAGGCGTGTTCGGAGCAAAACGAGATAATCAGTATGTCGGTCGATTTGGCAGTCGTGAAAGAAGAAATCGTGGAAACGTTCACCCCAGAACAAGAGGTACAAGAAAACCCGATGCCCGTAAGCGATATGTTGCCCGAAGAAGACCCATGTAAAGTTTACTTCATCAATCAGTGTCAAAACGAAGAACACGAAGATATGCTCTCTCAAGCGGTTAGAACATGCATTCCCAACATTCACATCCCACCGAACTTTGTCGCATTTTGTGTGTCGAAGGAATTGCTGACAAACGGCCTCGTTTTGTACATTCCTGCAGATTTTGTGTTGTAGTCTGTTGTGTGCAAATTTTTTGTTATATAGCTATTACATGTGTTTTGTTAGATGAATGAAATAAAAACCAGCTATGTTGCGCTTCATACTATTTGTCTTGTTTGTGTCTCTATGTAGCTGTAACGATAACTGCTTCAAGAAATCGCCAGAGCGCGATCTGGGTATATACAATGGTGCATTCTCGATCGTTTCCTATGATGATGCGCTAGACAAGTTACGCAAAATTGTATATATTCCTGAGAGAATGTACACAACGCAATATGATATTCTCGAGGCCATACGAAAAGTCATAAATCAAAATTTGGGCGTGAAAGACAATTATTTGACCATTGATAATCACAGGGACAGGTTTTGTTTCCAAATCAAAGGCAAACTCTTTTTGATTTTGACCCCGAATATAGGTAGGATGCTAGCTACTGATTCTCTATGGCGATTCTTGGTACCAGACAATATATCTAATCATGTTGCAGACATCGAAAAACGCAGTAGCGATAATAATTTCGTTACATCGACAGTTTCAAACGAAATTGACACACACACAAACAGCGAAATGGAAAACTCAACGCTTGCTTTTATCCCCAACAATGGTTCGACAACCACAAAGGTTAACAAAAAAAGCACGCAAGCATCACCGAGAGTTGCACACGAAAATACCACTAAAACATTAAGTAAAAAACATAACACATCAGTTGTCAATGCCCTTAGCGATGGTTCAACAACCTCAAAGGTTGAAGAAAATAGCGATCTTGGCACATCGATAGTTGCAAACGAAACTAGCACACAACAAAACTACAGTGAAATCCATAACATAACGAGTGGTAATATCACAAATAATGGCTCAACAACCACAAAGGCTAACGAAAATAGCGAAACAGGATCTGTCCTTGTTATAATCGAAGTTGTGTTTTGCATTCTAGCCGTGTTTGCAATCGTTCTTGGACTAATAGGATTTGTGTATAACGTTATAAAAAAAACACAGGAACTAAAATAAATATAAAACACACTTATACAAACGGATTTTGTCATTCTTGATGTTCTAAGCCAACCATGCGGTCGTTTATCATTTTGTGTTTTTTCATTGTTGTCCGCGCAGACACAACAGTTCAAAGCGTTTCTTCTTACGGTTTACAAAACTGTTATTGCAATGTGTGTGATCCGACTAAAAGTATTGGTAAAATATATGATGGATCTTGCTACTTTATCAGTATTGAGCAACAGTTCAAAGTTGGAAACCAGTTTTCAACGAACGTCAATGTACGTAAAACTGTAAACAGCACCGACTATAATGCATACGATGTGGTCATTTTTGGACATAAAAACATTCATCTAAAAACGGTTTTCACTCAAGTAAGCAACGAATTTATTTTAAACAACATCCAAGGTTCTATCAAGATAGCGCTGTTCAACAACAAAGATAGGCCTGCTCAATGCGTTCATTTGTTCAAACGAAAATATTTGGGCATTTCATGCGAAACGGCTAACGTAGCGCTGTTAAAAGCGGATCGAGGAGAGTTTGTGACTGTGTCACCTTTCAATCCGCGTGCGTACAAGACATGTTCATTTGACGAAAACGCAGCAGCGTCGATCACATCACCTAAACTTGTTTCGTGGTGAATGAAGATGGCCAGTGCTTACCAGCAGTGCTGCAAACAGAAGAAGAGTTGCAAAACGCTTTTGACTATCTGATTAACAGAACGCACGACCCGAAGGTGAATGCAATATCTCAAAATTTGATGTTCAAAATTGACAGTCTGAACGAAACGCTCGAATTGAACGATTACGCGATAGTCTATTCGCGAGTGTCATATGATGAGAACAATACGTGCTTGTATATCGACGTGAATGAAAAATCTATTTCGTATGAAGATTGTACAACAAAACGAACTCTGTGTCAGATTAGAATTCCTGGTATGGGACTGGATTCACCGAGTGACGATGATTCCAAATAAACAGCTTTTGGGTCTTATTTATTGCACTAACATTTGTGGTTGTTTCTTTGGTTATAGTTATAGTTATTGCGTATGTGTTGCAAGGATTTCAATCTAGACGTTTACAAACTACTACAACAGTTCAAATAACAAGCGCCTAACTCGAGTATAAAACCATTCACGCAAAGTCAGTAGTTGTCATAACGTAAAAAAATGTTCAGCTGTGAGTTTGTGGCTGCGATGGTAGCAAATTACTTGGAATGCAAGCAGTTTGAGGACTCAAATGACACTCTTTGTGACATTGTTGAATGTGTGGTTTTGCTTGTAAATAGAACGGTAACGATGCATGTTCTTACGAAATATGACTTGATAAACTCTTGTGTCGATAAAGACTATTTCGCCGAATTGCTTGAACAAAAGCTGAACAGTGGTTTGAGCTGGGATGTGTTTGTGACTGCATTTGTTTTGTTTGTTGCCGTCGTGCATGAACGATCGAAATACAACCTTGAAGGCTTCTACCACCTGGTCAAGATTCAAGACGTTTTTCGAAAGTATAGACTAAATGACTGGGTTGAAAAACAACCTGGTAAATGGAATGCATTTGTTGATTATTGTAAGCATGTTTGTTGAATAAAAAGTAGAAAACAGAAAAATACGTTTTTGGTTGTTTTATTCATATATTTCATATATACAATCATCACATTCACGGTCGCTCTGTAAACTAAACAATAAATTTGATTCCAACTCTACAAACAAATCGTTTTTATCGAAAATGTCTTTGATACCAATCATATCGATGATTTCCTTACACATAGCACAGCCGTTGGATTTCAGTAAATCATATTTCTTTTCAGTCTCGCCATCTCGATCAGCAATACTGAAAAGCAGTTTCGTTTCATCTAGTGTATCCCTTACTATTAGATCGACATCGCCATAATTATCGTCGTCGACGTTTCCAACAACATCTTCAACAAGATATAAGTACACGCTAAGGTGAACTGTGATTCCAAAGCACGTTAGTTTAATTTCATACTTGAACTCAGGTCTTGGCTCGAAACAAGAATTTGACCAACCCGGTTGAAACGTGTCAGATTTAAACTTATAGAACCTCTTAACTTTGGGCTTTTCAGTTGATGTGATGCTCAAATGCTTCGATACTATTTCCCACAACTGTTTTGCATCAGCTTGTGACTTGATGCGATCATACTTCGAAATTTGCGGACGAGGCATACGATGACCATTTTCTGCGGTGAAAATACATGTTTTGAAATGTAAACAATTTCCCAACAGACACTTAATGGTTTGCGATACAGATCGTTACAAAATGTGCATATATAAGCGCTGCGCAAAACGTAAACTGCATTAATTGATGTTTGTGACACTCTTTCTCGGCATATTGCTAACACTATTCATTATCGAAGAACGAAACCCCGATATTTGGACTCGCAAACAGACCAAACCTGACAACGACAAGAAGAAGACATGATTTGTGTTACATTTCTTGCGGCGTTTTGTATTCAAGAACTGCGATGGTGGTTGTCTGTTAGAAAATACGAATGGAATGCATACAGATAATGGAACAAATTCGTATGGACTTCGAACAGATTGTTGCTGTGGTCGCAAAGACTGCACCAAACTAATTGCGCGACTTCAACTGGAGAAAGAGCAAGCTGTGAAAGACTCTCGAACTTGTATTGTTTGCCGCATTGAAGAGAAAACCTGTGTGGTAACTGCATGCTGGCACTTGTTTTGCGTAAACTGTTGCTGGCGCATGCATATGAACGGGAACAAATGCGCTGTGTGTAGAACTGAGATGTGGGGTTGGACGCCGATTTATTGGACCGATTAGAAGTTATGACTTTGAGTGTTTTTATTATCGATAAATAAACCGTTGAAATGCATTTATGTGAATAAAAAGTAGAAAACAGAAAAATACGCTTTTGGTTGTCTTATTGCATGAACAAAACAAACACACAAGTTTACTGTTATTGTTCTTTATTAACAACATACAACAAAAATGTACAACACTTATGTCATCACATTTTCTTCTCTGCGCTTTCGACTCAGACTACGACTGAACACCTTTGTAAAGCTTCTCTTCCTAGGCCTTGAACGTTTATCATCGTTTTCACTAAGTTCGTTGACTGACTTCGGTTGAAGGTTTTCCTTTGACTCGTTTTCTCTTCTGAGCAATTCGTTATCATACGCGGTTTTTGTTGTGAAATGTAAGAAGTTGTGGAATGCGTTAAGAAACATCACCACTTCTGTCATGCCTAGGTGCTCAGCGAGTTTCGATCATGTTTACCAGGCTAGAGATTGACTGCCAATCCGAGTAATCTAGCGTGAGACCGTTACATTGGTACTCAGACAGGTTCATGAGAATTTCAAACACGTTCATCAATTCTTGAACACTGTACTTCGGCTGAATCTTGACATGATTTGTCTTAACGTTAGTGAACATTTTCACAATTGCTGCTGGGTATGATCTTTGTTCTTTGCCCCACATAAAATACAACCCTGTCTTTTGCTTGTTTTAAGCGCCTGAATGAGCTTTTGAAGAGATTTCAATACCCATATCGTACTTCAGTTTAGTGAACAAGCGATTAGTGGCTTCGGTGTCAGTGACCCGTTTAATATCTTTAACGTTTATGGTTGACATGGTTGACATGGTTGTGTGTGGGTTGAGTGTTTTTTTATAGAAAAACTAACTTAAATAGATTTTTATCGCAGTTTTCCCAAACCGTAATTTGTGATTGTATAGACAGTTGAACATCCACAAAAGTCATGTTTTTTCTTGAGCTGGGAATCACATCCTATAGTGTTAATCATAACAAGAAAACATAAACGCCTAAAAGCGAATAAGGACATGAGTGAAGTGTTTCTCGAATTTTGTATGTATCGTAAATAAACTTTATGTATGTGGAATTGTTAACCGTACTTTCGTCAAACAGAGAGAAAAATTGTAAGCTTTAAGTCGGTTGTATCCACAAATAGGATCGCCAAATACTGAATCAAAATGGCTTGTAATTTCGCTAGTTGTCAATTTTTTGAACAACGACATGCGTTCATCGTCTTTGAACTCATTGAGAACCATTGTGACACACGTTTGAATTCCACACCCGAGTTTTTGAGTTCATTTCTACTAGCTTGCTTTCGAATATTCGTATTGGTTCTTCATATTCTGTTATGTATTGAAAATGCATAGCGAGCATTCGTGGTGATGTCTAGAGTACATGGGTGAAGCAAGTAGGTGTTTTGTGCTAACTGTTCGTCTTCGTCAACAATCAAAACCTCGTCGATATCCATTGATAAGGCAACAAATGTTTACAGTTCATTGATACAATTTATTTACAACATATACAAAAAATGTAACACACACAAGTCAACATAATCATACAATATTGCAACACGTAGTCATTGGTCATCATCGCTCAATTCTAGATCACTGAGTATTTTTTTTCCTTTTCGGTTTCTTACAGTTTTTTTTTTCACCAGATTTTCGCATTCTCTTAACAGCCAGAGCGTTCATAATTCCTCTTCATCATCGTTTCAGCGTATCTGACATTTCTGCATCGGAGATGTCGATATCGGCATAGTTTGCGTTTTTTCCTCAACCTTGGAAGATTTGATTCGCTCTATCAAAGAAAACATGGTTTCGTCTTCCCCAGAACCGAGTATTTTGTTGAGCACATCAATTGGAACTCGATCGAAAACCTTGAGCTCACAGTCTTCAAAACACATCGTCTTGCAGGTTTTTTGTTTCTTGATGCCCGTTATCAGATGCTGCGTTCTTACTTTGAGGCGTCTGTACTGCGCTAGTTGGTATCAATCTGTTGTAATTTCTTAAAGGTCTTCTAACTCTTCGAACTATAGTTAGGCGACACAGAACCCTGGCTCGACTTCAGAAACCCAATTCCTTTTCACGCCGTGTTGCAGGACAGCATTTGCAAACTCTTTTATTTGTTCACGTTGTTCAGCATTTGTTTGTGCCATCGTTGAAAGTTATTGCGAGTGTGCTTATTTCGTTAAACGCATCAATATATATACGTGTGAAAAAATAATGCACGCCTTACTTGTTCAATCATTGGCTTGAATAATCGAATGTAGTACGCCTCTTTTGGCTTTACGCACGTGCTTGTCTCGCTCTGTCTCCAAAACGAATACAGTGTAACGTTCTTTTACAATCGCACAAGTGTTTCCCACATCTATCAATGATCAGTAGCTCGACAATAATGCCTGCTCTGTTCGAATATGAGAGTTGTGTGTGTGAATGCGTTTTCTCAGATTAACGGTCTCGCCAATATACTCACCGCCGCAAGTGTTGCACTTCAGAACATATATAACATCTTTTGATTTACAAGTCAAGTTTCTCTCCATCTTCAACAATGTATACAAAACCACAATTGAACTGAAAACTATTTCCACTCTTTATTTGAGAACATAGAGTGCAGCGCTCACCGTTACATGGTTTAACTTTGTAGTCCATCAACAACTCAAAATAGTGAAATTATGACTGAAAATGTGTTTATGCGTTTTTTGTTACAAAAACATGAAGATCAGCTGGTACCGTGAAATTGATTCCTTGTTCCTGCATAGCACGAGTAATGTCAAAACACGAACAGTTTTGCGAATTTAGCTGACTGATATGTAAGTTTTACTAACTTTTGTGGAAACAAAACTCGATTGTCAAGTCGAATATGAACACGTTTTCGTCTCCAATATCGTCTAGTATGGTTTTCAAAAATGCTTTCGAGCAGTTCTTGTTCATTGATCAAAACGCTGATGCATTTAAAACGTGGATGGAAAATTCTTGAGTGTTCCCAATGCTCTCGCGTTCAATGGTATACATGTTGTCATACGAATCATTGTGAGTTATGACAATAGCGGATACAAACGCTTTGATATATGTTAAAAACTGTTTACACAGTATCGTTATGCCGAGCT